>NC_092134.1:125236930-125339430 GCF_043159975.1 Macaca nemestrina | reverse complement strand
AATATATATTGTTTGTACTCATTTGAAAGAAAATTTTCATCACTTTAAAAGAAAATCACTTTCCGAACAAAGTAGTACATGGCATTCTCATATGCCTCCAAGTAGCTGGGAAAAAGTGTAATTATTTTAAATATTCTTACATAATTTATTTAACTATTAAGCAACCACACCAGGCTTTAATTCTCTGACAATTCTTTCCATGGGTAGTATTTTTTTTAAAGATAATGAATACTTTTTAAGAAAATGAAAATGAGTTTTAATTTCCAACAACCTAGGGTGGGTAGTAAGCCTAACAAGAGAAATAATATTGTAATAGGCAATACTTTACTTCAGTTTGTAAGAAAGAAAGAAAAAAGAAAACAACAGCTAAATAAACAAAACTAAGTTTCTAACAGGCTTGATACCTTTCTTCTGAACCATTCCACAAGAGCAAAAAGTGCTCTCAGTTTAAATTATATTGCATGACAAGTTGTAACTTACATGTTGTTAAAATTCTAAATGAGCTTTCAAAATATTTGCTATTTTTTTTACCTATGCAGACATCACAGCAGACTGGATTTCATGTAAAACAAGCTAAGAAGGCGATGTAATGACCCACCTGTCCCTCCTGCAAATTTTGTAAATTTTCATTCATAAATGGGATTTTCTCTCCAAAATTACACACTTCTGTTTCAATTTTCCACACATTGAACAGAATCATTAGCCACTGCTAAGAGAAAACTTATCTGAGGCTTTAAGATGATAGTGTCTTTTAAGAATCTGGACCAACCACAATTCTGGTTATTGCTAGGCCTTATTCAATTTGATTTAGAGGTTGTTTTTTTTTTTAAGTTGTAATATTTATTTTTACATGGAAAATATTTGTCACCACTTCATATTTCAGAGACAAATTTAATATGTTTATCTTGGTTGAATTCTTTTAGAAGTTAGATGTATACAGTCTAAAAGAAGATGGCACCTACTTTACAATCCTCTGACTATCTTTTTTTGAGTCTGGATACTGTTGGAAAGTTTACATCTTTATGTGTCTGTAAGCCAGGCCTGATAGGCAATGTAGTCTGCCAAAGACGCCAAGTTTAATGCAGATAATGGCTGCCCAATCATTCTCTAAGTACTTAATTTTTATTGTGTTTGGATCAAGTAATCGCCTTCCACTGAGTTACATCCCTACCCTCATTCCTCCCCAAGAAATGGGTGGAAAGATTTTTAAGCAATGTTTCAAAGTCATGCTATTCCATTTCAGTTAGGCCCTCTGAACTGATGTAGATAACGCAAAGTTAAAAATATCTTCATTTTCCAAGATTAGAGACAACATACAGAAAGCATATACTACAGGGATTAGCTTATATAAGCATCTTAATAAATGGTACTAATTATTGTCATATTCAATATAGCCCAGCTCAATTTTTTACTCTTCGTTGTACATTCTTGTTGTGATCTTCTCTGTTTCTGTGCTTCTTTAACACTTTCTGTGGTTTATTGAAAGTGAATTACAGATAGTCTGTATTCCGTGCTAGTCTAAAAACCTGGAGGATTCATATTTCGTCTTACTTAGCTTTGCATATCATACAGTGCCAAGTAGAGTGTCTTGCTCACACTAGATATTTATTAAATGCTGATCAAATTGATTTGAATTAAACGAAGAAGCCACAGGGCTAAAGAAAATGTTTAGAATGAAAATTTTAAATCTAAGTTAGTGATAAAAATAAAAATCTAAGCATAGTAAAGTCAGATGTTAGTTGATAATATTTAGATATTTTAGGGCTGGGCACAGTGGCTCACTCCTGTAATACCAGCACTTTGGGAGGCCGAGGCAGGCAGATAATCCCTTGAACCTGGGAGGCGGAGGTTCCAGTGAGTCGAGGTCATACCACTCACTGCACTGTAGCCTGGGTGACAGAGTGAGACCCTGTCTTAAAAATAAAATAAAATAAAATAAAATAAGATATTTTTACAGTATGCAAATATTTAAAAAGGTTTATTAAAGCATACTGTAAATGTTGATTTTGTCATCTATCTTCATGAGTAGACCACAAGTTCTTAGAGGCAGAACATATATTTTAGTATCTGCAGGGCACAGTGTCTAGCACACAGTAAGTACTTAAATGTTTACTGCATGAATGGCAAAATAGAAAAATAAGAAAAAATAGAAAGATTCAATGGACAGTTAATCTAAATAAAAATATCGTTACTTAAAATCACTAGCTTTCTGTGACAAGTAAAGGAGATACAAAATGGAGGTCAATGGAATTTTAACACGAACTAGAATTACAACAGCTTCCTGTAATATACAGAAATTTAGAATTTTTACAAGGTTTATAGTGGTAAGTGCTTAGGCTAGGCAAATGATATTTATTAGTTATTACTATCAGATATCAAATAACACCTTGAAGAGTCTACTTATAGTGATAGAACATCTTAGGTGACATTTAAAAGGATGTAACTTTTCCTAATTATGTCCTAAAATACTTAAGAAAACACTAAAAAGACAAAATCATGGCATCAAGTCTCAAATACACTAAAGCTAGAATCTAGGTGGAACACCTACTAATTAAAGTTAGGCCAATTTTCTTGGCACTCTCAGGTTTTATCTCATGACAAAGTCAACACCTAAAGTGGATAGGAAGACACTTTGTAGTTTTATCATGTTATGCCTACTCGTCTGTACCCAGAGTATATTTTAACCAAAGCAAAGAATGCCCAAATGTTGATTGTTGAGGCAATGTTAGGTCAATTCTCAGACCTCCATCCAGTTCCCCAACTGCCATCTCACTCCCCATTTAGAAACAACATCTTTCAGAAACAAGTAAGCAGGAGCTATAGGGGGGGACTACTGATTGCTTATTGCATACTGGCTGCTTCTCCCTCCAGAAGCGAAGATCTGAAGATGGTGAGAGAGACATCCTAAATACATTGAATGCTGGGACTTTTAGACTGTTGTGTATTATATTTTCTTAGAGTTTCAAAGGACCAGGCAGGAGGTAAAAGAGAAATCACCATCTCAGTTAAAAACTAAAAATCATATTGGAATCTGGGCAATTAACTTCCTTTCTAGACATGAATCTGAGTAGGAGATTTTGTTGTCATTGTTGCCATGCTATTTTTTTTGGTCAGAGCGTATATCTAAGGACAATCCACCCATCCTATATTCTGAGAGTCACTGAGTTTATAAAGTACTCCATTTAATCGTTTGTAAAAAGAGGTTAAAAAGAAACAAAACATTAAGCACCAAGAATTACTGTGGAATAAGGGAAAAATAATTATCAATCTGGAAGCCCAAAGGAAGAATATGTTTTTCAAATTGATTTCTTGTAAGACTCAAGAGAACATTTCTGGAACCTGTTTGCTATGTTCAATAAAATGCAAAAAGAAATGCTTCATGAACCTCCATGAAGCAGGACAATCAGCCTATAAGGAAAAAAGTGAGGTACAAAAGAGAGACAGAAGGGCTAAAAGAGAATTTCAATAAAACTTAATAAATAAGAAAAGTTAAACCCCACATTTTAAAAGGTACTGAGAATACTGAAATCTAATAATGATAATACTGAAGTAGGAATGAAGTGACAGGGAGGATGGGCTGAGAAGCTGTCATAAAATGCACAGGATGAGGACAAACAGATGAAAAGTATGAAAGAGAAGATGATAGTTTATAAGACCTATTATGGAGCTTCAATATGTGACTGACTAGTGATCCTGAATAAAGAATTCAAACATAGTAAACAGAAGCAGTAAATAAAAATATAACAGAAAAATTGACTGACCTGTATATTCAGAATTGATTGACTTTACTAACTTCAAGACAAAACGACAAAGGAGACCCACAAAACTCATATTGAAAACTTCTGAATTGCAAAAGAAACAAATAATTTAGAAAATCAAGTATCGAAATAAGGGAGAAAAAGGAAAAGAAGGGATTTTCACCAAAGAAAAATGTATCCAGCTAGCTTCAGACACTATAACTGTAAATATTTCAAAAAAAGCAAAATAAGAATTTTAAAAGGATGATATTTTGAACCAAGAATTTCATATCTACACAATGTATCTTCTTGTGTAAAAACCATTCAAAGATGGTTCATATGTATAAAAGGTCAGAAAATGAACATTTATGTACCTTTACAAAACAAATGGCTTGAAAGATTGCTCTAAATTAATCTAAAAGAATCAGATTTTAAAACCCAAATATGAGAGGGTCATGGCACAAAAAGATTGGGGGTTTTGCCTTTCTCTATTTGGATCAAAATTTTAGGGGCAATGTTAGATATTTCATCAAGCAGTAGAGTATTTCTGTAAACCAGTGATTTCATTTGATTCTCTTCAACTCCCACTGCTTCGCCATCACCAGGAAATATATTTCTCGTGTCTCATTGCAAACCTCACAGTTCAGATGGAGCCTCTTGTTAGGTCCAGTGACCTAGGAAACTAACTAGCACTTGTGAGATGTCCAAAATATCACACAGTTGGTCCTCTGTAATTGTAGGTCCCATATCCATGGATTCAGTCAACTACAGATGAAAAATATTTGGAAAAAACTGCATTTGTACTTAACATGTACAGACACAATCTTGTTGTTATTCCCTAAACAACAAAGTATAACAACTATTTACATTGTATTTGGTATTACAAGTAATCTAGAGATTATTGAAAGTATACAGGAAAATGTGCATAGGTTCTACACAAATACTACACCATTTTATATCAGTGACTAGAGCATTTGCTGGAGGTCTTGGAACCAATTCTACATGGACACCGCAGGACAACTGTATTTACATGGCCGAGAATTATGCTTGGTAGTTTCTGGTTATATGGCAATATATTGTCAAGTTTTTAATCATTTATTTCCCTCATTAACAAGGCCTTTATCATGACTAGATTTGTTTTACAGATTAGGAAATTTAGGATGGTTAGACGACTTTCTCAAGACGCCACACTAAGTAAGAAATAAATTTGAACTTACATTTTCTGACTTCAAATCAGATACGTGCCCTGTATCTTGCCTCACATAGGACTGCTTCATAGATTTTTAGAAAATAGTACTTTATATTATTTTTCTTGGTTGTATCCCATCATTTGAGTTGAAAAAAGGAAACAATCTTTATGTCACTTAATACTTCAATCAGTTTAACCTTATTGTTCAACTCTCAAGTGTACAATTATTGTACATAATGGTATTAACATCTAAAAAATTACTTTTCTAATATTCAGTTGATATGACAGTAGATTCCAAACTGCTTTTTTTACATCTATTTGTTTGATTACTCTGAATCAGATAGTTCAGCATTACAGTTTTTGGAAAGAAATTTGAGTACCCTTAGTTTCAGCTACAGTAAAGCTTTTTTTTTAAAACAATAAATTTTGATATAATTTCAAAGTTACAGAAAAATTGTTAAAACAGTACAAGAAGCTCCTATATACCATTTACCCAAATTCAACAATTATTTGTGTGCTGCCTCATTTACTTTATAAATCTCTGTCTCCCTCTTCATATGTATACATTCATGCAAATTTTCCTTTAAATATTTGAGAATACATTGGAGACATTGTGCCTCTTCACCCTTGAATACATTATCATGTCTTTCTGGGAAAACAAGAGCAAAAAATGAAATCTCAATGTTCTCTTAAGTAGTTAAAACCCAATTATAGAAATCAGAAAAACTTAACATCCATATTATCTAATTCACAGTCCATACACAAAATTCATCAATTGTCCCATTAAGATCCTTTATAACCCACCCCATTCTGTCTCCATCCAGGATACAATTCAGCATCAGGCACTGCATTTAGTTATCATATCTCTTCTTTTCTTTCTTTATGAAGAAGCTTGAAATCCAAAACACATTTCTTCTTATGGCCAGTAAAGTTTGGAGGCAGACCAGTTGTTCACCATCCTGGTTTACATTGAGACTTATCTCGGAAACTTTGCAAAGCCGTTTTACTATTCCCACACTACCGTTGCTGACTCAGAATCCCAGGGAAGAAATTGCCCCAGAGCTGATATTTGTTTGTTTTGTTCTTCAAAAGATCTACTTATTCTGATGATCAGCTAGCTTTGAAATCCCTGAGGTCAACCAATGATAAACTTGGAGAAGGAGAGCAACACCGCTGAGGCTAGCCAGAGAGATAATATTAGAGAGAGAGAGAGAGAGAGAGAGAAAGAAAGAGAGAGAGATGACATGAGAAAAGAGGAATGACAGAGAGGAATAAGAGGGATGTCATAGAAGGTGGAAACTTTTCCAGTAGGTACTTAAGAATATTTACCCCAAAACGACCACTAGCAAAGACAGCTCTGGAAAGAGTAAAACAGAGACCCTTTCGGCTTTCATAATTTTAAGATATCTGTAAGCAGCTTGTTTCTTGAACAATTATAATCTATTTGGCAAGAAAACATTTCTGTAACCATGTAAATCTGAAGAACAAAATTAGTGTAATTACCTTCTCATCACCTTTAATATATGAAAATTCATCAAAAATCTACACGACTACAAAGTATTTCCCCAATTTGCTTGACATCACCTTTTTGGAGGCATGCCTGTTAGTTAACACGTCCACTTCACTGCCTAAGTGACTTTAGAAGTTGCATTAAATTCTGAAAAACTGCACCATATAACTCAGGTAAATTTTGGTAAAGACATTCATAAGGGCAAAATAATAAAGAAATATCTTTTCTCTAACTGTTTTTAGTTTAGGATTACATATAAGCAAAGAACAGCTAATACTACCAACAAAGTCACATAAGAGTATAAAATGATGATGAGCAGAATTATACATGAACCATACAAGTGACTAATGAAGAATCATATAAATTGCTAATAGCAATGAAGATGATGGTTAGCCAGATCAAAAAAGATGTATTCTGAGGCAAAAATACCCAATGTTGAGACCTTTACTTCTAAAGGTTATTATACATAACTTTCTTCACTAGAAGATACAGACTAATATCAAGTTTTAAAAACTCATTGTATTAAAAACTCTTCCTAAATACTCTTTGAGTTCCCATAATTTAAAAATATTCCATAAGGTTAAAAAAAGTAAAATCTTAAAGCAATAGTTCAAAGATCTGAACCACCTTTGTTTTTCCTCCAATAAGAAATATTAGAATTGTTCCTATAGAGCGCAGTCATTCAAAATATTAAAAAATAGAGTTGGTATACTGGATTATCTCCATAATTGCTGCTTAAGGAAAATATACAGTTTTATACTTTTAGGAGTCTATTGTGCTTACATTATTACCATATGATATGACAAAGTGAAAATTAAGAAGCAGCTTTAGGTTGGCTGTGCTCAGCTGGGTGGTTTTCTATTTTTTGTACAATAGCTTAGGTTATTCATGTGCTTGAGCTTAATTAGGTCTCTGCTGGGCAAGGAATATCTAAGATATCCTCATCTTCCAGGGTCTTTCCTCCATAAAGTTCCCCTTTAGTTCAATCTTCTTTACAGCATGGCAACTGGCTTCCTAGAAGAACCATTCCAAGAAGACAAGTCCCACTGTACAAGTATTTGTTTGTTAAGCTTCTGCTTGTATCACACTTGCCACTGTCCCGTTGGGGAAAGCAAGTCACATGGCCAAGCCTAGAGTGGGAAAGAACTATATCAGAGTGTGAATACTATGAGACATGGTGCTTTAGAAACCATCAGTGTAATAGTCTGCCAAGCAGAAGGGTTTTAAATGCATTTCTGTCTGTGTTGGCTAAGAATTTGCATCCAATTATCCATCTTCAAATATTGAAACTCTAGATAAGGATAAAGCAAGAAACAAAGAAGATACGTATATATTCATAAAAGTGCTTAGAAATATTCATCAAGATATATAGATTTTGTGGCTAAATATATTAATTACTCTAAATGGAATCACATATTATTTGATTAGCCAAAATTAGAACTGATAGTTGAGCTGCTTCTAATATGTTGACTACTAAAAGTAATGGCACAGCTAACATCAGAGTGTAATAAAACAGAAACATTGGGCTAGGACATAGGATCACACAACTGTCATTAAACTATGTGCCTGTAAGTGTACCATTTAAATTTTTTAGGCCTCAGTTTTTTATATATTAACACAAATGTCTTAAACTATATTACTTAGCATTTTTTCAGCTCTAAAATTTGCCACATCTTTAAAAATTCTTTAAGTATTATTAGCAACATACACACACACACACACACAATGTCACCCAAATTCACTCATTTATCAGTCAGCTATGCCAGGGATTGTGAGAAATATGTAAAGGTTAATTTATGATTATTAAAGGTTTAATTCAACCAATTGGGCCCTGTTAGTTACCTATTAAAATCTCAGTCACAACAGATAACATGGTCAAGAGGGTGTTTGCATGGTATAGGTTCCCTTGGATATTACCAGATAGCATCGTGATTAGAAATAAACAACAAACAAGGTTTTTATGGAAGGGTAGCTAAGGATACTCTGTATAAATGTGTAAATATTGTAATTAAAAGAAGAGATATGGAGGTTACAGTGTCCTAATGTACTGGGAGCTAAGGAGTGCTTGTAATCCCTGGTCATCAGAGAATCTGTACAAGAAATGTTTCTTACTTGAGAATTCTTCCCAGATTTTTATCCTTTTCAACACAATGAGGCAACTGAAGCAACAGAATAATCATAACTCCTCCTCCTCCGCCCCTATTAATTCTTTCCTCTTCCAGCCATTTAGTTTAGATTTTCTTTTACTCTTACAGACAAACCACCCAAAGTTTATAGCAATCTAAGGCATTTGCTGTGTCTCCAGGTGAGCTAATACTTGCAAGATAGAATTTTTGTCAAATCCATAAATTGCTTTCTATTGTTCCTTTCTCTAGTTCTCATATTGTTGCCCTTGGACATTGCTAAATTGTTATTCCACTTCCCATTTGTATATATGGCATCTCGAAATAAGCTAGTTCATTCCACTCCTTTCCTACCTCCTTATATGCCATATCCTTCATACTAATTGGTCCATCCTTCTGAGAAGGTAAGTTCTACATGACACATAGGCTTTATGGGGTGCCGAAATATGCTTTGCATCCACAGTGGAATTTCCATACAAGATTTTTTTTGCCTTGGCTCATTGATTATTAAATCAAGTTTTCTGTGTCCTGAACTGAGTCTTCTACTTCTTTTAGGTTGATCTTGCTGTGAAGTAAATAAGGTATAGAGTTGTCTGAAATAACTTTCTAGGATGATAGACATGTTCTCAATCTGCATTGTACAATACTTTAGTCTCTAGCCACATGTGGATATTGAGCACTTGAAATATATTTTGTGTTACTGAGAAAGTGAGCCTGTATTTTGATTAATTTTAAATTAAATAATTATGTATGACTAATAGCTACCACGTACTGGCAGTGTAATGGCAGAGTAGTGATTTTGCACTTGAAGAGTTATTTTCTTGACTTTCTGACACAGATATTTCTTACACATGGAATGTCCAGCCTTAGAAAATGTTACCCAGTCTAATAGATCTAGATCCAGATTTATCTTTTACAGAGTATCTTCTTGCCTTTGAGTCTGTACTGATCCTCTTTTTCCTGAAACGTTAAGTGTACTGTGCCTCTGGCACTTAGAGCAGACTATTATGCATTGTAATTTGTCTGCTTCACAAAAGTGTGATTTTTCTCCATAATCAGATTTAAAACTCTTTGAGGTCAGAAACTCTAACATTTCCTTTGCATTCCTCTTGGCAACTTAGCATATGCTGGGCACCTGGTTGTTGCTCTATAAATATTTATTGCATGGGCAAATAAAGTAGGTTACATCAGGGAGTAGGGTGACTGGGCAGATGGTGCCCAAATGACAAAAGCCCCACTTCTTCCTGCTCAAAGTGACGGCATATTTTGATAAATTTCCCATAAGGTCCTAGAAAAGTCTCTGAGAACTAGAATGTGCGGTTAAGGAGGCTGGCAAGGAGAGAGCCAATTTCATGGAACTTGCAGTGTATAGTTATACAATTGCAGTATGTTGCATACAAGGGCCTCTGATTTCCTCCCCGTACAAAATACAGTTCAGCAGAACAGAGTACTGGAGTGAAATTCTAGGCTTTCTCTCATGTGTGTAGAAAGCCACATGGTGGCTCCCACCACTAGTGATTTCAGATCTGTGTAATAGTTCTGGTTTGACTTTTTACAAGTTCTTGAAATTGTTGGCTATGTTATTCATATATACTGTGTAGTCAAACTGTTAGTGTAAAGACTATTTTCCTGAACTTTCTAGAGCTGAGTGGGATAAGAAAACAAAATGATAAAGCAAAGAACACAAACAAGGCAACACACTGCTAATGATTTTAAATCATCCTGACAAAAAGTTTCTTAATAGCTCATGAAATTCTTGATATGTTTGAAAAAACACACCATTTGAAGTAACAATACAGTGTCACTAACATTTTTGAAAATAGTCAACAATGTTTAGAATTTGTTTATACATATGGCATGCATTTTAGATGTAACAGTCAGGAAAATCTCATTATTGTAGACTTCACTGGAAGATCTCTGAGGTCCTTTCCAGCTTTAAAATGCTGAATATAATTCAGAATTTATGATAATTTGAACTAGGCAAGGCTGAAATTTACTTTTGTATGATCTATGAAGCAAGGATTTGCTAATAGTGTAAACAAGATTGCTTGAGGCTCTTAACCAAGCTGTTTTTAAAGATTTTTAACACATTGTGTGATACAAATGGGCCTAATTTCAAATGATTCCCACCTATTTATTAAAGCACGCAATGAAAGACTGTTACTTAGAAGTGCTTTTATTAGCAGCTAAATATACAGTGTGAATTTGAAAATAATAAATCTGCATTTCTTATTAGAGTATATAGTTTGTGTTTTACTTAATTCTGTTTGGTTTCTTTAAGGGTAGAAGATATCAATGAAGGTTTTCTGTAATTAGAAATGACTACTTCAAATACAATTGTCTATTTCATTAGTTTATTTTTCCCCTTCTTACTTTATGCATTCTTTATCACCTTGATCTATTTAAAAATATATTTATGAGGCACTGATATTTCACAAGCAATATAATTACTCTTTGAGGAATAGTTAAAAATCTGGAGCTTCTTAAATTTGGCTGTAATTCTGATATCTATTTACAATTATTCAAGAGTACAATAGATTAATATAGAAACTGTAAGATTAGGTTGATTCTTGTAAAGCTTTAATTTCTTCTTCAACATGTTGTCATTATAATTTGTTTCTCTTGATGTTAAAACAATTCTGTGTGTACATAAAGGCTAAGAAATATTCTGTACTATACTATGAAACTAAGATTTTACTCTAGGCAACAGAGCTTGAAAATTTACTTCACTTACAAATGGCAAAAATCCTTCTAAAGTCCTATAGAGATAATACATATAGTATAATTTATAAAAATGAATATAAAAAGATTTACTTTGTAAAATCTTATATACCATTTAGAATGATAATTTGAAATTGAAATTGAATTTAAAACACAATGTAGGAAATATTTGATATCACTTGCTGTATGTTGACAAAGCTAAAACACAAAATCATTTCTATTAGAAGAAGATGTTTGTATAAAAATCTTTATGGTTTCCCTCACAAGTATATTTTTAAAATAACATATTTTTTATAGCATGTAGGATGGTAGTATTTTATAACAGCATTTTCTAGATTCTATAGTCCATGTTTATACTAATAGAGAGTGATGCTATAATAATACCAGCCACGATTTACTGTAAAATTTTTACATCATAGTCCTTTGAACACATAAAAAACTTTAAAGACATGTATTGTTGTATACTTTAGTTAAATAATATTTGCTAAATATTTAATGTGTTGCTTAAGCTGGTCTAAATATTCTGTATTATCATACTTAACCTCACAAAAACCTATGAAATAAGAACTATGATTGTCTCCAACTTATAAATGGGGAAATTGAGGCCTTGAAGGAGACAGTAACTTGCATAAGAGATTCACGTGGTTGAGAAAGCATTTGAATGTACATATCTGACTCTAAAACTTATGACTCTAAAACCCTTACCCTTCAAATTTTTCTGAGTAAAGGGTTTTACTTTATTTTCTCATGGTGTCACTTACCCTAATCATCTTAATGCCTGAATATCTCCATATATTAAATACAAATGTCATTATTGTTGCTAAAGAATAAGAGCCATTTTTTGAGAAGGTATGGAATTACTCTATTTGAAAAGGTGAAGAAAGTAGTCTAGGGCATTAAACGTTTTCAGCGGTGGCTTAAAAAAACTTGAATACAGTTATTGACAAATTATTTTGCTCACCAATCCAAGTGGGTACTTTTGAAATCCCATCTGGTTGCATCTACTTGTTTTGTTTCATCTATTTTTCAATGTTAAAAATTTCATCTCAAATTCTTTATACCAATGAAATGATTTCTTATATCTCATTCAATTCAGGACTTCTGCTCCATGCCAATTGGTTTGAGATGGTAAGTTTCACTCATTACTTCTTACCATAAAAGAAGTGCAATGATGTGGAAAATATAATCTGTTGAGGAAATATTGGTTGCTAGAGATTGTCATATATGAGGCTTAAATTTTAGTGATCTCTAAATCCTTTTCTGTTTCATCTTTTTCGTTTTGCTTCTTGAAATGAGTATTACTTCAGATTTTGCAGTAAGTACTCCCTAAATGCAGATAGCACCCAATTCAAAGTAATCTCAGTGTTGACGCTACCATTTTAACCTCAATAGTGTTTTGGTTGGGTGACCCCTAATAAAGGAAATTGCTAGGAATAATCAACACCAAATAAAACAGAAAGGCCACAACTGCACAAGAAATAAAATGTGACTAAATAAAATTGGACATAGTATAACATATTATTGAAATATTCATCTATAATACTAGATCCAGGAAAATTTGTCTTAGTAGAATAATGACCAAAAACAAGCAATCAGAAAGTCTAAACATTAAGACATTTTTATATGAGCAAAACTGATTGATTAATCAGCTTTCTGTCATAAAATTTACATGGCAAATAACTAATCAACATTGAAATATTTTCAGTAAAAGAAAAATAGCAATTGACAAGAGGAAATTAACAACAGTCTGTAAGAAGTTGACCATTGGATTAATTGGTTCATGGATTACTCTAAATAACCTTCCAATAAAAGTTTATAAATATTTGAATAATGATAAATTATTTTATTTTATTAAAAACAATTTTTTAGATAGGATCTGCTCTGTCACCCAGTGTCAGTCCAGTGGACTGTTCATAGCTCACTGCAACCTCAGCCTCCTGTGTTCAAGTGATCCTTCCACTTCAGCCTCCCATATAGCAGGGATTACAGGTGCTCACCACCATACCCAGCTGAACTTTGTATTTTTTGTAGAGATGAGGCCTTGCTTTGTTGCCCAGGCTGGGATAAAATACTTACTTTTATAAGTAGAGTTTAAAAGGATCAAAAGCTGTAAAAGCACCAGGGTTGAAATATTTTGTGTTCTCCTCAAATCTCTTGTTTCCATTCCTAAGTCTATTTATGATATGAATTCGATTATGATAAGATTTGTCCTGACTATCAACTCATAGGTTTTTGTGAAGATCAAATGAGATGATAACTACAAAAGCACTTTGTTAAATTTAAAGCATTATTTAGTGGTAGTTATTATTTTGAACTGCCTGTTAAACATTCTTTGTTGAATGTATGACTGGCACAAATCAAACTTAGGGCATTTTCCCAAAAAGCGAACCTCTCTCTATGACTTGCTCACCCTGTGAATGATACTACAATTCTAACACTTCTTCAAAATTAAGGGTTCAAACCTCAGCATTTCTTTTCTTTGTTTTATTTTTATTTTAAATTTTTTTTTGAGTTCCTTTTAACTGCTTTTCTATCATGATTATAGAAGCCAAATAGAGCCAAATAGTCTAATCAACCAGATTATTGTGATAACCAAATTGTTGTCACATCTCAACTGCTACTCAGTTATAACTTTATCTCATTTTATAACAGACATATTTCTGAAAATATGCAGAAACTGATTTGTTGTTTTACAAATGATATTCTATTTTACACACAATAAAGTGATTTTAAGGAGTTCTACTTTGAAATTTTGAGTAGAGTGAAAAATTCATTATCACTCTAGATTTTTCTATATGTTATGTATTTAAAACATGACATGCAAATATTATTTTCCTTTTTCAAAGAAACTCTAGCAAAAGACATGCCAAATGTAGTTCATTGAAGATTCTCTTCTCTGGCAAAGCTAGCAATTCAATGACCCATTGAATTAGTGTCATTGTGGTTTGGTTTTCTGCTTTATATTAAACCCCAAAGCTTTCAATAAATGAGTACGATTATTTGAAAGTTTTAAGCCAATAGTGAAACAAGGGCAGAGAAGAAGGAATGAAGATTATCCAGTAATTTATATTTGAGACAGTATGGATGACATTTAGGATATAACGTAAGAAGTAAATTATAGTGACCATAACTCAGCTACATGATCAATTTTATTTTCAGTGGGACTTGGAATAAAATAATATAACTCAGTAGAACAAATTTTGTTGCCAAGATTAACTGTTGAGAGTATTTGAATTCATTGCATCGGAAAGAGGCATCTTAATTTTTTTTAATGATAAAACTTTAAAAAATGGTGATCATGCGTGTTATTAAAATTAGTGCAACAGAGTCGTCTTAAACATTGACTTTCCTATGGTAGGAAGTTTTTATTTGAAGAGTTTCTGAGGATTATTTTGTCATCTCATATATTCCTTAAAAATTTCTAAGAATATCAATGAATCCACATGACGCAATTATGGTCAACTTAAATGACATGGTCATGGTTCAATCATAGAGGTTAATTGTGCATGTAAGCTTTCCTATGTAACTATTGAAATTAAAAGCTGATAGACCCAGGTTTTAATTTGCCCAGGTTTTAGGTATTTCTGTATGTCTACTATATTAGAAACCGAATCAACATGTGGAAAATATTACAATATATTGTAGTATAATTCTTTAAGTATTTTAATAAAATCTGGGACTGGCCATAAATTAAAATACAGTTCAAAATATATGAAGACATATAGACTAGCAGGATAAGCCATGTGCAATTAGGTTACAGCTTCTAAAATGAAATTGTATGGATTTCCACGTTTCTCTAGGAAGAAAAAAAGAAGAAAACAAATAAAATTAGAACAAAAATTTTGTATTACTCACCCAAAGCCACTGTGGACCAAATGGCATTGGAATGGTATAAGCAGCACCTGGATCCTTAATGCCTAGACCGGGTATGGAAAGAGACTAATTCACTTACTAATGACATTAATATCTGAACTGGTCTTAAGAGATAACATACATTAGTGTGTTGAGTCACACAGTTATTTTCAAACTGTAGGGTTCAAAGAGATAGTGATGATAATGAAGTTTAGCTCAGTCCCAGAAAAACACTGATATTTTTTCATAAAATGGTTGAAGGTTTTATGACTAAAATTATGTTGATATGTGTTTTTTAAGTGATCAATTCTTCTATGGTTAGTGACTGCATAGTCTGAGTTTTCCAGATCAGTTTAGATTTCATAAAAATGTTCTTTTTAAAATAAAGGTAATTCAAAAGGTAATTCCCTTTTGAATTATTTTTGTGTAATTTAACTTCACAAATGAGAAAGAAGAAAAAAAGTTTATTATCAGATCACATATTTTGGTTTTAGGGTCAGAATATATGAATATTTTATCCACAGCCTAACGCCGTATTATTTTAATAATTTTTTCATTAATTATTGACATATATCATACCCCTTAAATATTGATGAAGCTATAATCTCTAAGGTTCTGAGCTATTATTTTCTGTTTGCAAACAAGAAATGTTTAAAGTCTGAATTTAACCTAAACTGACTGGGCACAGTGGCTCATACCCGTAATCCCAGCATTTTGGGAGGCTAAAGTGAGGGGACCACTTGAGGCCAGGAACTCAAGACCAGCCTTGGCAACATGGTGAGACTCTGGTCACTACTAAAAATTAGCTGGTGTGGTGGCACACACTTTTAATCCCAGCTACTCAGGAGGTTGAGGCAGGAGAATTACTTGAACTTGGGAGGTGGAGGTTACAATGAGCCGAAATTGTGCCACTGTGCTCCAGCAAAAAAGAAAGAAGGAAAGAGAGAAAGACAGAAAGAGAGAAAGAGACAGAAAGAGAAAGAAAGAAAGAAAGAAAGAAGAAAGAAGAATGAAAGAAAGAAAGAAAAAGAGAGAGAGAGAGAAAGCAAGCAAGCAAGCAAGCAAACAAGCAATAAAGCAAGAAAGAAAAGAAAAGAAAAGAAAGAACCACCTGAACAAGGTGGGTGGGATGGAAAACATTTGCTTTGTTCAGCCTTCAGTGATATATTTTCTCTTTTCCTTCAAATCTTCTCTTCCTATGTTCCTTATGCCTTTTATTCCACAGGACTAGAAAGCAAATCCTGATGTTATTTTCTGTCTGTCTGTGTGCCCTTTTGTCATTGTTCTATTTCAGGCTTTTGGTATTCTTGAAGAGAACTATTAAACTCTGTGCTTTCTAGGCCAGGCACGGTGACTCCTGTCTGTAATCCCAGTGCTTTGGGAAATCCAAGGCCAGTGGATTACTTGAGCCCAGGAGTTCAAGACCAGCCTGGCCAACATGGCAAAACCCTGTCTCTACTAGAAACACAAAACTTAACCAGGCGTAGTGGTACACGCCTGTAATCCCAGCTACTCCGGTGGCTGAAGCACCTGAATTGCTTGAACCCAGGAGGCAGAAATTGCAGTGAGCGGAGATGGCTCTACTGCACTCCAGCCAGGGCGACAGAGACAGACTCAAAAACACACAAACAACTTTGTGCTTTCCACTTTCACACTTGCTTCCATTCCCCAATTTATGATCTATTTTGCTACCAGAATTATCTATCTAAAATCTGAATCTGATCTGATTACTTCCTCTTTTATTACCTTTCAGTGCTGCTCTCAGATAAATGATCACCCGCTCCAGACTTACCTCCAATGACTCCATGCCTCACAATGAATAATCACAGCGAGTTATATGGCCCTCCCTCATGAGTCCACACAACCTTTGGTGTGCATGCTCCTACCATATTATGTCATTTGTTAAGAAATACGGATTTGTCTTTTAATAAGCTTCTTTCTCTATCTGTTGCAAATGTGAACTGGTCCTGGAATTTTTCTTAAGCCCCTCTAGGGAAATTCTTTAAGGGGAGAAAACAGGGGTTAGAACTATCCCTAGGCACTTGCTGTGTGTGAACCACTTCTTTACATGACTTTTCTTAAGACCTCACCACCACTTCATGGCCTGGGTATAATTTTTATTTTTTAAACAAAAAAACTAGAGCTCAGAGAGTCTGTCTACATTGTCAGAGGTGATACCTTTGTTTAAAAAGTAGAGCCTAGAATCAACCATTTGATTTCTAGGATCAAAATCTTTGCACAGTACCTCACCCAAGTTCTAGATCTGTGATCTGGGCCAGGAGCTGCCGTTGGGCACATTAGGTTAGTGTATCTTCCTATGATTTAGTCACAACACAAAATAGATTTCGGTCTTCGAGGATTGCCACGATAACTTCTCACTATTCCCACAGGCCACAATGGGCCAACAGCCTCCACACTTTGTACTCTGATATTTTTGCTCAAAGGTGCAGTAAATCCCAGTAGAGTCCCTCTGCATGCATCCTGGGCTAGATCCTGTGTGGGTCCATGTTCACAGGCCAACCCATTCGGAGTAGTGGCCTCCAAAGCACAAGTCAAACACATATCACGGGCAATGTCAATAAATTGTACAAATTTCAGGATCCAGAGAAAACAACGTATGATCCTTTGAAAACCATTTTTTGAAAAATGCAATGTATATAACTTCAAGACTTTATACAGAGTATTTGGCTAAAAAAAAAATATGGACAGTAGATTTAATTTATAATGTTAAAAAAGCTTTATTCATTTTTTGAGAATGGACATGAATACTTTGACATGAAGATGGTCAGGACGTGGCAAAATGAGGTTAGACAGAGAAAAAGCACTGTGCCCATTCCTTTGTCAAATGTAGGATCCACCATGTTGCTTTTGCCAAACGAGGTTAGAAGGCAAAAATGAGGTTAGAAGGACAGAGAAAAAGCATTGTGCCCATTGCTTTGCAAAATGTACCTGAAAAAGAAGAGAATTTCCCAAGGCCTATATCTCTATGATAGAAATCTATGAGTTTGTGAAAGAATAACATGAGTAAAGATCACAGCTATCCAGCGGGAAAACTACTTGTCACCAAAAATAAATAAATAAATAAATACAGGTCTATCCAAACAAAAACATCGTGTTTTAGTCTATTAAGGAGAATTTCAATCAAAGTTTATGATTGATTGGTTTTCACAATGGAAAATAATTCCCCTGATTTTGCCTTATTTTCCCACTCTCCCCATCTTTTTCCTTGTGTCTTGATTTTTTTTTTTTTTTTTTTGAGACAGAGTCTTGCTCTGTCACCCAGGCTGGAATGCAGTGGTGCAATCTTAGCTCACTGCAACCTCCCCATCCCGGGTTCAAACAATTCTCCTGCCATAGGCTCCTGAGTAGCTGGGACTACAGGCCTGTGCCAGCATACCTGGCCAATTTTTGTATTTTTAGTAGAGATGGGGTTTCACCATGTTGCCCAGGCTGGTCTCCAACTCTTGGTCTCAAGTGATCTTCCTATCTCACCTCCCAAAGTGCTGGGACTATAGGCATGAGCCACCATGTCCAGCTATCTCTTGATTTTTAACATTCTCCTCTAATCCCTTGTACCTAAAAATTACAAAGTTTGTGACACATAACTTGGAAATTTTAAAATTCTATGGGTACTAGTACTGTTATATTTATTTTAGTTTCCCAGAGACTCCCTGTGTTTCACAATAAATAATGTGTTAAGCAAAACAACCAGTCAGAATATATTCAGCTAGATTTCATGCAGGTCTGGGGTGAATTTTAAATTTGGCTCATCTCTAGCTTATTTAATTTTCTAGTATTTGACTTTCCTAAAAGCAGGCAACTGTTAACTAATGCTAATGGTGAAAGCAAAAGCAACATGGTGGATCCCTCATTTTATTCTACTTTACCGCCAATTTGTGTAACTGGGAAGGACATAAGTTTTTGCTCTCTGAAAAAAGAATATATTTATTACATCTCTTCCCTTGCACAGAATGAGTAAGAATTTATATTGGGAATAAAAGGATACTAGCTGTTTCTTTCACTTGCTGCTTTAGTGAAGAAAGTAGGCAGGTAAAACCTTTTACCAGGTGGGCTAGTAAAAAATCATTGTCTTTATTCCATGCACATATACAAAATGTTATTTATATATACATTTTTGAAACAGGGTCTCACTCTGTCACTGAGGCTGGAGTGCAATGGTGCGATACTGGCTCACTGCAACCTCAGCCTCCTAGGGTCAAGTGATTCTCTCATCTCAGCCTCCCATGTGTGGGGCTACAGACATGTGCCACCATGCTCGGCTAAGTTTTCTATTTTTTTTAGAGATGAGATCTCACTGTGTCGCCCAGACTGGTCTCAAATTCCTCGACTCAAGGGATCAACCCATCTTGGCCTCCCGAAGTGGTAGGATTACAGGCATGAGCCACTGTGCCTGGCTGCATGTTATAAAAAGTTTACCAACTTCAGTATACTCACAATTCTTATTTATATACAAATTACTTGCAATATTTTTTCTTCTAGTGTGACTTGAGATTCTCTTTCATTGATAGGACTTAATAATCACAAAAATTAAGTCGCATATTTTGAATTATTTCAAATACGTGGGAGGACAACTATATGTAGAGGGGAAGAATTTCTAAAGTTGATATTATGAAATGTTTCACACATATATAATACGTAAACATCCATATTAGTATAATATTTCCATATATATTATATAGATGTTGAGCTATTTATTGACATGTATATGGAGAGGACTAAGACAAATTTCCTGGTGAACTATGTTGATATTGGGCTATTCCTATACATAGTCATATTGCAGAAGAAAAGTGGGGAATAGGGGTAGAAGATGGCCAATTATAATACCAAATTTACATAATAAGGACAGGATTTGATTGGCCAGTAATGTAGCACACAGTCTTTTGTAGTATATTATATTATGTTAACATTAAGATAAATGTATGACAAATAAAAAATTAAATGATTTAAATAATTTGTGTCCAACTCAGCATTAAAATATGGTTGCCTTCAATAAAATACTCTTTTATGATCCACTCACAGAGACTTTCTGTATCCAAATCCTCCAGAAGATACCAACTCTTCTTATGGAACAAATCAATTTTAAAATCTTTCTTACAAAATTTATAATAAAATAAAGCTATCAGAATAATGGTATAAATTATTAGATAACAATGAATATATATAGATATTTCATTATTGGTAGAGGCAGTTTGTGGGGACTTTAAACACAGAGATATTAGAAGTCCAGGACAGGATTTTTGTATTTAGAGAAATGTTTGTTTTATGTGTGTGTGTGTTTTTTTATGATGGGAATAGGAGGAAAGTACTCAATAGACTAGGACCTCTAATATGAAATTTACCAGCAGTGTAAATAACTATTCCCAGAACAACTTTAGATCTAGAATTTAATGTCATATCATAAGAGCTTCTTTACTTTTGTAGGCATGTTATTATTTCCCCATATGTTGAACTTTCATATAGTCAGTTTCTTTTAGGAAGAATAATGCTATATTGTGTTATTTATATGTCAGAGGGAGATGGATACATTTAACTGATATTATGGAATAGATATATAATCACTATTGTCACCTATTTTAAGGTACTTTTAAAAGAAAATCAATTTTATTACTTATAATACACATGAGTGCATTCTCTATTTCAAATCTGTAACATTATGTGTGAACACTTACTATTATTCTGGTTATCTAAATTAATTTAAAAAATTCATCATCTTATATATAGTTACTTAAATATTTGCCTGTGTTTCTTTGCTGAGCCTATATATATAATATTTTTGAAAGAGCTGAATTTAGATTAATTTTTATTATGCTTTTGCTATCACTGTCTTGAATTTTATTTGTAGAGTACAAATATGAAGTCCTAAATGAGCTCGAATTACGTTACACTATATTTTTCATTAAATAGATTTTTTTAAAAAATAAGCTGAGGGGAGACAATAAATAGACAATGTTATATTTTGCTTTTAACTTGAAATAAAAATTTAATCCTGAATGGTGGAAATGGTACCTGAAATTTTTCCCTCAATGTTCTAACATATGAGACTCTTATCTGTTACAAATTCTGGATTGTGGTTGCCACCAATTTTGTGAAAGAAAAAAGCATTGCATTAACCAATGATTCTTTGTCAAGTTACACTATAAAGTACTATTGCATTTTGCAACCATTCATTGATATTAAAAGCTTTGATTTTAAAGAAAAGCTTTAGATTCAGGGCCACCAAATATAAGGATTCTCAAATTTGGGGACATTCTATCAGGGAAGCCCAGGTAGGCAGTTTCTTTCTATTCTCATTCTTACTTTGAGGAAAAAATTTTAGTCATTAATATGGAAATATTCCCCTGACTTTGTGTTATTTTTAACTTATTTCTAGGTTCCCTATTTTTCTCTGGGATTAAGCTCTATATTAATAAATTTTATGCTTTATTAAACTATTATTGAAACTATATTAATACATTTAATATGAAAAATTAAAATCAAAATATCTTCAACTGAACTAGAGAGCTGATTTGAATACCTAGCTATTCAGGAAACAGACATACACACAAATCACATTTTACTTAAAAAAAACCTAATACGTTTTTGCAGTTGTTTGTTTTATATATTTTGGTCTTGGATAATTTAAAGTCTGTTGATTTATTTGTTATACTAGTTGGTAGACTGATCATTCAGGTCACAACTTATTCTGAGCAACCTTAAGTAAGATTTATCAAGAACGACCATGGATATAAAAGTAGAAGTATTTTTTTTTCCCTTAAGGGATTTCAAATCTAGCTGTAGAGAAAAGTATTACATATGGAAACCAAGAAGAACTATTTTGGGCGATGGTGCCCCAAACACAGCTTCTTCTAAAGGACACATCACTGTGCTAGCCCTCATGGGGGCTGCTTCTTCCCAGGCTGCCATCTTCTGAATCAGGAATGGTTGGAATGAAGGAATTCTTGATCTTAGAGAAGCCAAATCACAGATTTCCCAGCAACCAATTAGCTACAATAAAGGATGAGTAAAGCTAAGCAGATATATTTTTGAGTGATTAGGTTAATGCCTCAAGAATCAACTTAGCTAATCAGATTTGCTACTCTTAACAGGCCATGAAAGCTGAATTTAGATTGAGGTGCCTGTGTGGGACCACATCAAAAGTCAAGTTTTGAAGTAGCACAGAGCTAAAATAAACCAAAAGAGGCGGTTGATACTGGAGAAAAACACTTGAGAGGAGTACGGCTGTCAAGTAAGACAGAGCACCGGGAAAAAGGTCATTGAATTCTTGTTTCTAAAGTAGCTAGGGCTAACTAAAATTCAGAAACACCCTTTAGCTCCAGCCTCTGGGGGGGCTTTTCACTGGTATCTTGATTTTAGATTTCCATGAGTTTCAGCTCCATCCTTAGTCAATTCTCTTAAGCTTGCTTGGATGTGTCTCTAGTCCATGCAACCAAATTAAACTTGCCCAAAACAAAGAACTATTCAAGCCCAAATAATGCAGGAAATAAGTGTTTAGGAGCTTTCTGAATATGCTTTTTAAAAAAAAATCTGAATTTGACAAATGAGAAATTTTGTACAGGTTATTTTTTTGGTGACTGTAGAAAGCAGGCTTCAGGATTTAATTTTTAAACTTGTTTCTTAAGCCATTGGTCAACAAACATTTTCTGTCAAAGGCCAGATGGTACTTTTTGGCATGCAAGGTAGTACAATCATTGTCACAGCTACTCCATTCTACTGTTGTAGTGAAAATTATTCTTTTTAAACATTTTTAAACATTAAATATATATAAGTCATTCAGCCCTAACAAAATCAAGCAGAAATTTCAATTTAATCCATGCATCGTAGTTTGCCTGGCTTAAAAGCACAAGTCTGGGATTCAAGATTTCTCTGCTCAGCACTTATTCACAACTAGGTGACGCTGCACAGGTGGCATTCCTTCTGGGCCTTGATTTTCTTCTTTACGGTGGGACAATTGGATTATATGAGCTTACAGACCCCTATCCCTCTAAATGCTAAACTTATTTTCTCTCTCTCTTTCTCTCTCTCTCTCTCTATATATATAGAGAGAGAGATCTCTAGCTATCTACATATACAGATATATATAAAATATGTAATATTTATCTCTATAGATATCTGTATATAATATATAATATTTCCTCTCTATATGAAATATATAATATTTCTCTCTATAGATAGATACCTAGCTATCTATAGACATATAAAACATATAAAATTTATCTCTCTCATATACATAGAGATATCTAGCCATCTATATATAGATAGGTATAAAATATACATATTTATTTATATATAGATAAATATACACACACATATATATAAATATACATGTTTATTTATATATATATATTTTTGAGACCAGATCTCAGGATCTCATTCTGTCACCCAGGTTGGAGGGCAGTGGTGTGATGAGGCATACATCACCACATCTGGCTGAAGGTTTTTTTTTTTTTTTTTTGTATTTTTTTTGTAGATGGGGTTTCACTCTGTTGCCTAGGCTGGTCTCAAATGCCTGAGTTCAAGCAATCTGCCTGTCTCGGCCTCTCAGTGTTCTGGGATTACAGAAATGAGTCACTGCACCTGACTGTATATTTTGGTTAAATCATTATAAAAGTTTATTTATTTCATGCTTTAAAACTTACATCCCCATATTCTGTCAATGTCTATAAAAATTCTACTCTTTTATTTGTCGTTATGAAATAAATGGAAACATAAACAAAAATTTATCCAGCCAAGATATTTTGTAAGCATAAAATGTATTTATGTCTATTTTACAAAGCAGGTCCTGGCCTCTGCTTTCATTACATCTAGGTTTAAGTAGTGATCGTCTGACAGTAAGTCTTCCAGTTTCTGTTTATTATTTGGAGTTCTGCATGAAGTGTGCTCATCAACTGATTTTTTAGGGGATAGGGATGTCAAAGCTTCATAATTTCTACATTTATTCAGGTGCCCATTGTGGATACCAAAAACCAGAAAGTAATTAGGATTTAAAGACTTCCATCAGTTTTTTTTTTTTTTTTTTTTTTTTTTTTTTTGCGGGGGGTGGGGTGGTAAGGGGAAGTTTTCCATTATTGTAAGAGCAAGTTGAGTGCCAAATATAGAAAGATAGTTAATATTTTTAAAGCTTTCTGTGTAGTTTTCACTTGTCTTTTTAAGTCATTATAGCTCACAACATGTAGAGAACTGAGAGTGACTGAGAGTACTGAGAATTTAACCTTCATAACTGCTTAACACGTTTTATTTTTTACTTTTATTTTTATTATACTTTAAGTTCTAGTATACATGTGCACAACGTGCAGGTTAGTTACATGTGTATACACGTGCCATGTTGGTGTGCTGCACCCATTAACTTGTGATTTACGTTAGGTATATCTCCTAATGCTATCCCTTCCCCCTTCTCCCACCCCATGACAGGCCCCGGTGCGTCATGTTCCCCATCCTGTGTCCAAGTGTTCTCGTGGTTCAATTCCCACCTATGAGTGAGAACATGCAGTGTTTGGTTTTCTGTCCTTGTGATAATTTGCTCAGAATGATGGTTTCCAGCTTCATCCATGTCCATACAAAGGACATGAACTCAATCCTTTTTTATGGCTGCATAGTATTCCATGGTGTATATGTGCCATATTTTCTTAATCCAGTCTATCATTGGTGGACATTTGGGTTGGTTCCAAGTCTTTGCTATTGTGAATAGTGCCTCAATAAACATATGTGTGCATGTATCTTTCTAGCAGCATGACTTATCATCCTTTGGGTATATGCCTAGTAATGGGATGGCTGGGTCAAATGGTATTTCTAGTTCTAGATTCTTGAGCAGTCTCCACACTGTTTTCTACAATTGTTGAACTAGTTTACAGTCCCACCAACAGTGTAAAAGTGTTCCTATTTCTCCACATCCTCTCCAGCACCTGTTGTTTCCTGACTTTTTAATGACTGCCATTTTAACTGGTGTGAGATGGTATCTCATTGTGGTTTTGATTTGCATTTCTCTGATGGCCAGTGATGATGAGCGTTTTTTCATGTGTCTGTTGGCTGCATAAATGTCTTCTCTTGAGAAGGGTCTGTTCATATCCTTTGCCCACTTTTTGATGGGGTTGTTTTTTTTCTTGTAAATTTGTTTGAGTTCTTTGTAGATTCTGGATATTATCCTTTTGTCAGATGAGCAGATTGCAAACATTTTCTCCCATTCTGTAGGTTGTCTGTTCACTCTGATGGTAGTTTCTTTTGCTGTGCAGAAGCTTTTTAGTTTAATTAGATCCCATTTGTCAATTTTGGCTTTTGTTGTCATTGCTTTTGGTGTTTTAGTCATGAAGTCCTTGCCCATGCCTATGGCCTGAATGGTATTACCTAGGTTTTCTTCTAGGGTTTTTACGGTTTTAGGTCTAACATTTAAGTCTCTAATCCATTTTGAATTAATTTTTGTGTAAGGTGTAAGGAAGGGATCCCATTTCAGCTTTCTACATATGGCTAGCCAGTTTTCCCAGCACCGTTTATTAAATAGGCAATCCTTTCTCCATTTCTTGTTTTTGTCAGGTTTGTCAAAGATCAGATGGCTGTAGATGTGTGGCATTATTTTTGAGAGCTCTGTTCTGTTCCATTGGTCTATATCTCTGTTTTGGTACCAGTACCATGCTGTTTTGGTTACTGTAGTCTTGCAGTATAGTTTGAAGTCAGGTAGTGTGATGCTTCCAGCTTTGTTTTTTGGCTTAAGATTGGCTTGGCAATGTGGGCTCTTTTTTTGGTTCCACATGAACTTTAAAGTAGTTTTTTCCAATTCTGTGAAGAAAGTCACTGGTAGCTTGATGGGGATGGCATTGAATCTATAAATTACCTTGGGCAGTATGGCCATTTTCACAATATTGATTCTTCCTATCCATAAGCATGGAATGTTCTTCCATTTGTTTATGCCCTCTTTTATTTCATTGAACAGTGGTTTGTAGTTCTCCTTGAAGAGGTCCTTCACATCCCTTGTAAGTTGGATTCCTAGGTATTTTATTCTCTTTGAAGCAATTGTGAATGGGAGTTCACTCATGATTTGGCTGTTAGTCTGTTATTGGTGTATAAGAATGCTTGTGATTTTTGCACATTGATTTTGTATCCTGAGACTTTGCTGAAGTTGCTTATCAGCTTAAGGAGATTTTGGGCTGAGACGATGGGGTTTTCTAAATATACAATCATGTCATCTGCAAACAGGGACAATTTGACTTCCTCTTTTCCTAATTGAATAACCTTTATTTCTTTCTCCTGCCTGATTGCCCTAGCCAGAACTTCCAACACTATATTGAATAGCAGTGGTGAGAGAGGGCATCCCTGTCTTGTGCCAGTTTTCAAAGGGAATGCTTCCAGTTTTTGCCCATTCCATATGATATTGGCTGTGGGTTTGTCATAAACAGCTCTTATTATTTTGAGAACATCCCATCAATACCCATTTTATTGAGTTTTAACATGAAGGGCTGTTGAATTTTGTCAAAGGCCTTTTCTGCATCTATTGAGATAATCATGTGGTTTTGTCTTTGGTTCTGTTTATATGCTGGATTACGTTTACTGATTTGTGTATGTTGAGCCAGCCTTGCATCCCAGGGATGAAACCCATTGATCATGGTGGATAAGCTTTTTGATGTGCTGCTGGATTCAGTTTGCCTGTATTTTATTGAGGATTTTTTTCATCAATGTTCATCAGGGATATTGGTCTAAAATTCTCTTTTTGTGTTGTGTCTCTGCCAGGCTTTAGTATCAGGATGATGCTGGCCTCATAAAATGAGTTAGGGAGGATTCCCTCTTTTTCTATTGATATGAATAGCTTCAGAAGGAGTGGTACCAGCTCCTGCTTTTACCTGTGGTAGAATTTGGCTGTGAATCCAACTGGTCCAGAACTGTTTTTGGTTGGTAGGCTATTAATTATTGCTTCAAATTCAGAGCCTGTTATTGGTCTATTCAGGGATTCAACTTCTTCCTGGTTTAGCCTTGGAAGAGTGTATGTGTCCAGGAATTTATTCATTTCTTCTAGATTTTCTAGTTTATTTGCATAGAGGAGTTTATAGTATTCTCTGATGGTGGTTTGTATTTCTGTGGGATCGGTGATGATATCCCCTTTGTCATTTTTTACTGTGTCTATTTGATTCTTCTCTCTTTTCTTCTTTATTAGTCTTGCTGGGGGTCTATCAATTTTGTTGATCTTTTCAAAAAACCAGCTCCTGCATTCATTGATTTTTTGAAGGGTTTTTTGTGTCTCTATCTCCTTCAGTTCTGCTCTGATCTGAGTTATTTCTTGCCTTCTGCTAGCTTTTGAATGTGCTTGCTCTTGCTTCTCTAGTTCTTTTAATTGTGATGTTAGAGTGTCAATTTTAGATCTTTGCTGCTTTTTCTTGTGGGCATTTGGTGCTATAAATTTCCCTCTACACACTGCTTTAAATGTGTCCCAGAGATTGTGGTATGTTGTGTCTTTGTTCTCACTGGTTTCAAAGAACATCTTTGTTTCTGCCTTCATTTCATTATGTACCCAGTAGTCATTCAGGAGCAGGTTGTTCAGTTTCCATGTAGTTGAGTGGGTTTGAGTGGGTTTCTTAATTCTGAGTTCTAGTTTGATTGCACTGTGGTCTGAGAGAGTTTGTTGTAATTTCTCTTTTACATTTGCTGAGGAGTGCTTTATTTCCAACTATGTGATCAATTTTGGAATAAGTGTGATGTGGTGCTGAGAAGAATATATAATCTGTTGATTTGGGGTGGAGAGTTCTGTAGATGTCTATTAGGTCTGCTTGCTGCAGAGCTGAGTTCAATTCCTGGATATCCACGTTAACTTTCTGTCTCGTTGATCTGTCTAATGCTGACAGTGGGGTGTTAAAATCTCCCATTATTATTGTGTGAGAGTCTAAGTCTCTTTGTAAGTCTCTAAGGACTTGCTTTATGAATCTGGGTGCTCCTGTATTGGGTGCATATATATTTAGGATAGTTAGCTCTTCTTGTTGAATCGATCCCTTTACCATTACGTAATGGCCTTCTTTGTCTCTTTTGAACTTTGTTGGTTTAAAGTCTCTTTTTTCAGACTATGATTGCAACTCCTGCCTTTTTTTGTTTTCCATTTGCCTGGTAGATTTTCCTCCATCCCTTTATTTTGAGCCTATGTATGTCTCTGCACGTGAGATGGGTCTCCTGAATACAGCACAATGATGGGTCTTGACTCTTTATCCAATTTGCCAGTGTGTGTGTTTTAAATGGAGCATTTAGCCCACTTACATTTAAGGTTAATATTGTTATGTGTGAATTTGGTCCTGTCATTATGATGTTAGCTGGTTATTTTGCTCGTTAGTTGATGCAGTTTCTTCCTAGCATTGATGGTCTTTACATTTTCGCATGTTTTTGCAGTGGCTATTACCAGTTGTTCCTTTCCATGTTTAGTGCTTCCTTCAGGAGCTCTTGTAAGGCAGGTCTGGTGGTGACAAAATCACTCGGCATTTGCTTGTCTGTAAAGGATTGTATTTCTCCTTCACTTATGAAGCTTAGCTTGGCTGGATATGAAATTCTGGGTTGAAAATTCTTTTTTTTTTTTTTTTTTTTTTGAGACGGAGTCTTGCTCTGTAGCCCGGGCTGGAGTGCAGTGGCCGGATCTCAGCTCACTGCAAGCTCCGCCTCCCGGGTTTACGCCATTCTCCTGCCTCAGCCTCCAGAGTAGCTGGGACTAGAGGCGCCCGCCACCTCGCCCGGCTAGTTTTTTGTATTTTTAGTAGAGACGGGGTTTCACGGTGTTAGCCAGGATGGTCTCGATCTCCTGACCTCGTGATCCGCCCGTCTCGGCCTCCCAAAGTGCTGGGATTACAGGCTTGAGCCACCGCGCCCGGCCGATGAAAATTCTTTTCTTTAAGAATGTTGAATATTGGCCCCCACTCTCTACTGACTTGTAGAATTTCTACCGCGACATCTGCTGTTAGTCTGATGGGTTTCCCTTTGTGGGGAACCCGACATTTCTCTCTGGCTGCCCTTAACATTTTTTCCTTCATTTCAACTTTGGTGAATCTGACAATTACGTGTCTTGGAGTTGCTCTTCTCGAGGAATATTTTTGTGGTGTTCTCTGTATTTCCTGAATTTGAATGTTGGCCTACCTTGGTAGATTTGGGAAGTTCTCTTGGATAATATCCTGCAGAGTGTTTTCCAACTTGGTTCCATTCTCCCTGTCACTTTCAGGTACACCAATCAGATGTAGGTTTAGTCTTATCACATAGTCCCATATTTCTGGAGGCTTTGTTCATTTCTTTTTACTCTTTTTTCTCTTAACTTCTCTTCTGGCTTCATTTCATTCATTTGATCTTCAATCACTGATACCCTTTCTTCCAGTTGATCAAATCGGCTACTGAAGCTTGTGCATTCATCATGTAGTTCTCATGCCATAGTTTTCAGCTCCATCAGGTCATTTAAGGACTTCTCTACACTGGTTATTCTTGGTAGCCACTTGTCTAATCTTTTTTCAAGGTTTTTAGCTTCTTTGCAATGGGTTCGAACTTCCTCCTTTAGTTCAGAGAAGTTTGATTGTCTGAAACCTTCTCTCAGTTCGTCAAAGTCATTCTCCATCCACCTTTGTTCCATTGCTGGCCAGGAGCTGCGTTCCTTTGGAGGGGGAGAGGTGCTCTGATTTTTAGAATTTTCAGCTTTTCTGCTCTGTTTTTTGCCCATCTTTGTGGTTTTATCTACCTTTGGTCTTCGATGATGGTGACGTACATTGGGGTTTTGGTCTGGATGTCCTTTCTGTTTGTTAGTTTTCCTTCTAACCATCAGGATCCTCAGCTGCAGGTCTGTTGAATTTTACTGGAGGTCCACTCCAGACCTGGGTATCAGCAGCAGAGGCTGCAGAACAGTGAATATTGCTGAACAGCAAATGTTGCTGCCTGATCATTCTTCTGGAAGCTTCATCTCAGAGGGGTACCCGGCTGTGTGAGGTGTCAGTCTGCCCCCACTGGGGGGTGCCTTCCCATTAGGCTACTCGGCAGTCAGGGACCCACTTGAGGAAGCAGTGCGTCCATTCTCAGATCTCAGACTCCATGCTGGGAGAAAAACTACTCTCTTCAAAGCTCAATTGGAAATGCAGAAATTACCTGTCTTCTGTGTCGCTCACTCTGGGAGCTGTAGACTGGAGCTGTTCCTATTCGGCCATCTTGGAACTGCCTCCTAACACATGATTTCTTTTCAAAACTACACCATTACAATCACAAGTCCAGTTTATGCCATGGTTTGAAATCTCAGTTTTATATTCTTACTGTGTTTTTATTTTCATCCCAGCTATAAAATACACTATGCTTCTCTATTTTCACTCTAAACTATAAATATTTCTTAGTATTATTCTATGTTTTATTTAATAAGCAACCTAGGTCGGGCACGATGACTCACGCTTGTAATTCCAGCACTTTAGGAGGCCAAAGCCGGTGGCACCTGATGTCAGGAGTTCAAGACTAGCCTGGTCAACATGGCAAAACTCTGTTTCTATTAAAAATACAAATATTCGCTGGGTGTGGTGGCATGCACCTGTAATTCTAGCTACTCAGGAGGCTGAGGCAGGAGAATTGCTTCAACCTGGGAGGCAGACCATTGCACTCCAGCCTGAGCAACAAGAGGCAAACTCCGTCTCAAAAAAAAACAAAAAACAAACAAAAACAAAACAACAACAACAACAAAAAACCAACCTGGGAAACAGAAATTATTACGCTAATACTCAAAATGTAAATGTGTTCTCACTTTAGAGATTGAGGAAACTGGTTGGAATTTGTTTTGTAGGCTTCCAAAAGGCACTTACCTTCAGTCAGAATTGAGTGGATCAAGGAACATTGTGACATAGATGAAGTCAAACCTTAGCATTTTGTTAATCACCCAATAGCGTTTTAGAGACCTAGGTCTCCGCATTGGGTACACATTCACCTCTCCTCTCCTTGTAGGACTCAAGCCCCAGAGCTTTTCTATCTTTCTTTTCTCTCTCTGATTCCACTCCTCACACCCTATTCTGCTCTACATTAATCTAATAACCTAAGGACTGTATGTGTCAACATTTGTATTAGAATAGGAACTATTTTCAGAATCCATTGGCTATCTTCAAAGTGAGTAGAGGTGATATCTAAAGTTGGTGGCCTTAAGCCCAAACCCACTCTGCCTATACCTAGGAGTAGCTCTGCTGGGTCCACATTACACTATTTTATTTTTACTTAATCCAAGAATCAACTTCATTCATTCATAAGAAAAAATTATATGAAGGTACTTTATAAAACAAACTAGGAAGTCCTCAATATTAGTGTGAAAATGAAAAAAGATGGGATAGTCTCAGTATCAAAATCTTTCTTGCCCCTATGATGTGCTGAGCACTCTATTAGAGAATTCACTAAAAAGTAGATTGTGGTCTATGCTTTCCAGTCACCAGCTGTTTGGTAGGAAATGCAGATACAAGTAAATAATTGCAATAAGATATTTAAAATGCTGTAATTTGAGGTACTAGATACATAGATGACACAAAGATAGAAATGGTTAACTCTGTTGGTCGGGGCAGACAAGACTTCATGGGAGACCACTGAGTTAGATTTTGAAAAATGAACTTTACAGATGAAGAAAGTAATGAGGAGTTTTGTGCCAAGACGTGGTGGCATGAAACACATTTGCTTCTATTTTGAATAAAGAACTAGTTTTGCAAAGAGTTGAAGTCAATAGAAAATTCATTTTCATAAAGATAGTAGCTACCTCCAATATTCAGGGGATAGTGGCACTGAATCAAGCTTCAATACACAGCCATCAGTGGCATTGATAGTGTGCAGTGATATACTTATTGGATCAATTAAATGGTATAATCACATCTACTATTCTGTCTACCTAGTTTCATTTTGTCCTGCCATTTTTAGAGCCTCACTCCAATCTTCCATATTATTCCCTTAGTTATCCAATTTCCTTTCAATAGTGTGTTTTCATTTTTGCTTAACATAGCAACAGTTAGTTTCTGTTGTACCTAGAGACACTGGCTCTTGCAGCAGTAAAGAACAGGAGTCTTGAATTTTGTGGCTGTTTTTTGCAGAGGTGAAACAGTTCAGAGTGATGTGCTTTTGTGTATTGCACTAAAAGACAGTTTAGTGGAGACACTGGGATTGAGGAGGTCTGTGGGACTAGGGTGTTGGGTAAATTATTCATATGAGTTTTGGAATTACTCATGACTATGACTGTATTTGGGATAATAAAGGTTTTTTTAAATTTTTTTTTATTTTTTGATGGAGTCTTGCTCGTTGCCTAGGCTGGAGAGTGGAATGCAGTGGCATGATCGCAGCTCACTGCAACCTCTGCCTCCTGGGTTCAAGTAATTCTCTTGCCTCGGCCTCCCAAGTAGCTGGGACTACAGGTGCCCACCACCACGCTGAGCTAATTTTTGTATTTTTAGTACAGATGGGGTTTCACCATGTTGGCCAGGCTGGTCTCAAACTCCTGATCTCTGATAATCCATGTGCCTTGGCCTCCCAAAGTGTTAGGATTACAGGTGTGAGCCACCATGCCCGGCCGAGGTTTGGTGTTTTTAATGAATTTGGGTATTTGGCTGTATTAGTCTGTTCTCATGCTGCTAATAAAGACATACCTGAGACTGGATAATTTATAAGGGAAAGAGGTTTAATGGACTCACAATTCCACATGGCTGGGGAAGCCTTACAATCATGGTGGAAAATGAAGGAAGAGCAAAGGGACTTCTTACGTGGTGGCAGGCAAGAGCGCCTGTGCAGGGGAACTCCCCTGTATAAAGCCATTGGCTATCATGGGACTTATTCACTACCATGAGAACTGCACAGGAAAGACCCACTCCCATGATTCAATTACCTCCCATCAGATTCCTCCCATGACATGTGGGGATTATAGGAGCTACAAATTCAAGAAGAGATTTTGGTAGGGACACAGCCAAACCATATCATTTTTCCCCAGTCCCTCCCAAATCTCATGTCCTCATATTTCAAAACCAATCATGCCTTCCCAACGGTCCCCAAAGTATTTTTTTTTTTTTTTTGAGACGGAGTCTTTCTGTCACCTAGGCTGGAGTGCAGTGGCACGTGATCTTGGCTCACTGCAACCTCTGCCTGCTGGGTTCAAGCAATTCTCCTGCTTCAGCCACCTGAGTAGCTGGGACTACAGGTGCATGCCACCATGCCCAGCTGAAGTTTTAGTGGAGACGGGGTTTCACTATGTTGGCCAGGCTAGTCTCGAACTACTGACCTTGTTATCTGCCCGACTTGGCCTCCCAAAGTGCTAGGATTACAGGCGTGAGCCACTGCACCGGCCCCATAGTCTTAACTCATTTCAACATTAACTCAAAAGTCTACATTGCAAAGTCTTATCAGAGACAAGGCAAGTCCCTTCCTCCTATGAGCCTTTAAAATCAAAGGCAAGTCAGTTACTTCTCCACTACAATGGAGGTACAGGCATTGGGTAAATATATCCATTCCAAATGGGAGAAATTGGTCAAAACAAAGGGACTACAGGCTCTATGCAAGTCTGAAATCCAATAGGGCAGTCATTAAAACTTGAAGTTCCAAAATGACCTCCTTTTACTCCATATCTCACATCCAGGGCACACTGATGCAAGAGGAGGGCTCCCATCACCTTGGGAAGCTCCACCTCTTTGGCTTTGCAGGGTACAGCTTCCCTCCTGGATGCTTTCATGGGCTCACATTGAGTGTCTGCAGCTTTGCCAGTCCCATGGTACGAGCTGTCAGTGGATCTACCATTCTGGGGTCTGGAAGACTGTGACTCTCTTCTCACTTGCAAGAAATTGCAAGTGAGTGACATTATGGTGTAAAAAGATACAAATAGGAATTAAGATGACCATCTACTCTCTTCCCAGACCTCATGGTGTTTTGGACATTTGAGAAAGCTATAGAAAAGTCTATGAATGATTTATGAAGATGTAGAAGATGCAGAAAAAATTATTTATAAGGAAATGGGATTCCAGAAGTCACAAAGGAAGAGTTGAAAAGGCAGCAATAGGGAATTAGTTGGTGTGAAGTATAGAATTACATCAGATTAAGAAGTAAAAGGTGATAAATTATAGAAAGGGACTTTACTTGGCCAGTGTCATTGGATATCAAGGATGGGTAGCATGGCAGGCTAGAATTTTGAATAGAATTCTAGTAGAAAGATGTTTTTATGTTGGGACTAGGAGTCTATGAATGGTGGAGAGTTGCATTTAGAGCCTCTTATCAGTCAGCAGTGTTGCAATTGTTTGGACATCTTGAGAGAAAATTGGTAAATATTTGTTTTGATTTTTCTGATTAGCTTAGCTTTAGGCCTGCCTTTCTCAACCTTGAGACTATTGACATTTTAGCCTGATAATTCTTTGTTGTAAGAGGACTCTCTTTTGCATTATAGAACAAGTGGCAGCAAACCTGGCCTTTACCCACTAGTTGTCAATGCACTATCCTCCCAGATGTGACAATCCCAGATATCTCCAGACATTGCCAAATGTCCCAGGTTGAAAACCAGTGGACTAAGCTCTTCTACAATTTTGCAGGGCAGGATGAAGTGGTATTAAATCTGAAATATTAATGACAGCTTTTATTAAAACTTCTTGGCTTAGGCAAGGAATTGTACATTGGAGTAGTAATATTCCAAAGCTAAATATTCCAATAACTGAAAATTACTTTTCAGGAAACTGTTGAAGTGTAATTCAAAACATTCTAACAATTTCCTGTTGCTTACAGAATGAAATCCAGATTTAGCACATTAGTGAAGTTTTTTCCCAAGTAAGTTCTGCTCTTCAGCTCTGCTTCCACATTTACTTTTCTGTTAACCTTCCATTCATGGCATTTTCCCCAAATAATTTTTATAATTTCTCATTTTATTTTTGCTCATACTTTTGGTTGCATATTTCTCTACCATTATTTTCCAAAGAAATCTAGGTTTCAAGGCACATCCCAAATGACATCTCTGTCATGAATCCTTCTCCAATTCTATTGGAAGAATTTAATATCTTCCTCCCCTGCACTGAGGTGGTACAGTGTAATTTTATACTATTTATTACATTCTATATTTTCATTGATGATACATTTTTTTCCCTGGAATACAATGCCTCCTTATAAAGTGCAGATCCAGTTCTTTAATTTTAGAAAATTTTCTTGTATTATATCATTAAAAACTTCTTCTGTTCCATTTGCTGAATTGCTTATTCAGGAAAACTATTAATGTTTAGGTTGAATCATATTTGTACTCCGTGTCTTTATTGTCTTTCTAATTGTCTTAATCATTTGATTTTTAATGAATTTACTGTGATTCTATTGAGCACTTTTCCTAGGTCTCACTTCGTATTTTGGATTTGTCTAGCCTGTTTCCTATTTATAAAAAAAATTTACTTGTTGCATTTTAATGGTACTAATTTTATGTGTGTATGAAAAAGTAAAAAACATGTCAAAAAGGAATCCAAATACGTTTTTTATCCTCAGCCCAAAAGTAAAAATCTTAAACAGCTTTTCTCTATTTTTAAAAATTTAATTATAAAACTGTTCTTCAATTTGTATTCTTAGCTTTACAATTACTCTCTAATTCTTATTCTGTATTTTAATAACTTTATCTCTGTAGATTTAAAAATATCAAATTTGTGTTCTGATTAAGTAATGGTGCAGAAGAAAGTATTCATGGAAAATTCTCTTCATTATCTTTAGTTATATTTTTCCCCACTATTTCTCATCATTTCTCTTTTTTTTCTTCCCCTCCTGCCATTCTTTGCCTTTTTCCTCTTTTTTTTCCCCCTTTGGTTGTTATAGTTTGCATATCTGACATTTCTTTTAACTGCTCTTGTTTAACATGGTCAGAGCCCAAACTCTATTTGACTTGCTTCTCACCACATATGAGACCTCTTAATCTTTCAAATGACTTAGTATTGCATGCTTAACCTATTTTTCTGAAACTTAAGGGCATGGTAGCATGCTTGCTAATTATCTGAAGTCATGTACAATTTGTTTGAAGAACTCAACTCCTCTCTCTCCCTCTCTTATCCAAGATTTCATTAATCTTCTGAGATACATCTATGCCACTTAGTTGGGAATCTTACCCCTTTGGGAGAGTCAAGAGAGAAATATCAGCCCTTCAATATGTTTCTCCCTAAAATGAAGTATTAATAAGATTTCCCAGGATTCTGTCTTTGTCTTCTTGCCATTTTTTTCCCCTCTGATCTGCTTATTGGTTAAGTTGGAATGGAAGAGGTGGAATGGTAAATTTATAATTATGTCTAGCCACAAAGCAATCTTTTGTAAACTTCAGTGGATACTGCTTTCTAAACAGCTTTATTAAACTTTGATTGACATTCAGTAAAACTGCAAATATTTAAAGAACACAATTTGGTAAGTTTGATATATGTGTATAGCCAAGAAGCCATCACCATAATAAAGATAATTATATATCTATCACTGCCCCAAATTTTCCATGCTCTTTTGTGACCCCTTCTTCCTACCTTTCCCTGGTATTCTCTCCTCCCTCCCATTCCAAGGCAACCACTGTCACTATAGATTAGTTTTTATTTACTAGATTTTCATAAATAGAAGCACATAGAATGCACTATTTTCTGTTTGGCTTCTTTAACTCAGCATGATTACCCTGAGATTCATGGATGTTGTAGTATGTGTCAATAATTTATTCCTTTGTATTGCTAAGTAGTATTCCATTGTTTGGATATGCCAGAATTCACTTATTCATTCACATGTTTGATTTGGGTCTCTTTTTTGATATCTTGCATTTATCTACATAACTTTTTAAACATGTGAAAGGTGGATTTTTCCTCTTCTTTATAGATTTTATTTTTCTGCTATTTTAAATACCTCTATAAATTTTTTGTTGATTGGCAGTCACTTTGAATTTTACTTTATTGAATGCTGGATGCTTTTGTATTTCTATACTTATTCTTGAGCTTTGTTCTGAGACACAGGTTATTTTTGAGATGTTTTACATATTGAGGTCTTGCATTCTAGCTTTGTTATGTGAGACTGGAACAGTGCTTAATCTATAGCCTATTATTCCCCACCAATGAGGTGAGACCCTCTGTGTATTTTATTCTATGCTCCATGAATTATGAAGTTTTTTTTTCAATCTGACTGGTGGAAACAGACACTGTATCTGGCTCTGTAAAGTGGAAAATTTCCCCCAGCTTTAGGTAGTTTTCTCACATTTATGGGCTGACAGGGATCCAGCTGAATATACAATGGAGACATCTGGAGGTCATCAGAGTTGCCTCTGGATGCAGCTCTTTTCTGTTTGATACTCTGTCCTTAGATGTTTAGCCTCCTTGGTCTCATTCCCTGGACTATCAACTCTGTTTGCCAGACTTATAGATTCTGGTGGGATCTGGCTGGGTTCCCTTCTTTCTGTGCAGCAACAGGAATATGCTTTCAAGGCAGCACATTGGCCTTGGGCTCACTTGATTTGCTTCTTATCTCTCTGGGATCACTGAAATTTGTTGCTTCAAGTCCAGTGACTTAAAATCTGATGTTTTATATAATTTAATAAATGTTTTTGGTTGTTCGTCCAGATGTAAAAGAGATACTTTTGTTTTCTCTGGAGAGTATGGCATGAATTGTGCCTTTCTCAATGTTCTATTGCAGTTAGTAAAATTTTTATTGACTATCAACTTTAAAAAACGTATAGCTATTATTGGAGTGGAATTCCATGATTTGCTTTTTATGTGGTTTGCATACCCTAATGTTTTTATTTAATTACGCACATGTCTTTATTACTAGATTTTATAATCCTGATGTCAGCTAAGACAGCTTAAAATCTACAAATGATTGACTTGAATCCCTATTCAACATCTTTTAAGACATCCAATTCTCTTTGCCTCAGACCTATGCATTAGTGCACCAAAGTTGAAACTGTACCTTTGTATGAAGAGAAAGAAAGGAAGGAAAGAAGAAAGCAAGGAAAGAAGAAAGAAGAGAGGTAGACAAGGAAAGAGAGAGGAAGGCTTAATCTTCCAAAACCAGTGTGGAAAAACCTTCATTTTAAAGCCTAGTTTAGGAAACTGACATCTATGAAGAGAATGTCAATATAAAGACTTCAGGGCTGAGATAAGGTTACACCTAAGGTATTATTGGAGACAAAATGAGGGAACCTGGTGTTGTTATTCTAGATGAAGAAAGATGGTAATGGCATAAAATTATGAACCACATATATGTATAGAATTTTTATTTTTATTTGCCTAGTAGCTTTCACTCTCTCTCCTTTGTGCTACAGATTGCAGTTCTTGGATCAAAGGCATGAAATAATTAATCTATCCTACTCTCCTTGGCCACATGGTTGTCCTGTAGAGGTAGCAAGATTGGAGATAAGTGAGGACTTTCCATATAAAATAAGTGAATCTACTCCTCTCTATTCCAGAAAATTCTTCTTTTCTTTTCTCTCTTCTCTTCTCCTGTTCTTTTCTTTTCTTTTCTTCTTTTTGAATTCACTCTTGTTGCCCAGGCTGGAGTTCATTGGCATGATCTCGGCACACTGCAACCTCTGCCTCCCGGGTTCAAGGGGTTCTTCTGCCTCAGTCTCTCAAGTAGCTGGAATTACAGGAGTCCACCACCACACCCAGCTAATTTTTTGTATTTTTAGTAGAGATGGGGTTTCACCATGTTGGCCAGGCTGGTCTTGAACTCCCAACCTCAGGTGATCCACCTGCCTCGGCCTCCCAAAGTGCTGGGATTACAGGTGTGAGCCACTGCACCCGCCCTATTCCGGAAATTTAAGCCTTGAGCAGGCACATGGAAACCAATGGCAATTGGTATTTGTGCTGAGTCATTTGTGGCCAGCTCTCTAGAGAGGTGATTCGTGTCTTCCAAGGGTTTTGCATTAATTAATCTAGAATCCATTCAGTGAGCTCTATTTTTACTTAAGTTAACCAGCTTTTATTTCCATTTATTTAAAACTAAAGATACTTCTCTAGCAGAAGCTATGAGCAATTTGGTATTATGAGCAGACAAAAGTTTAAGTATATGACGAAAACTGAAGCTAAATAAGTGAGTGGGACCAGGTCATAGAGGGCTTCCTTTTTCACATTATATGCTTAGTATTTATTCTGTAGCTTACAGTGTTTTAGGAAATAAAATGAAGACTCTGTCAAATTTTAGTTTTTGATCAATCATTCTGACAGCATTATTAAAGATGGACTGGAAGAGAATAAACCTTGAGAGGGAATGAACAATTAGATTCTATTTAAGCTAAAAGATATTGAAGATCTAAACTAGAATATTAGTTTTCTATTGCTGTTAAAACAAATTACCACAAACGTAGTGAGTCATAACACCACAAATTTATTATCTTATAGTTCATAGGTTAGAAGTCTAACATGTATCTCACTGAGATAAAATCAAGGTCATCACAAACCATGTAAGCTAGAAGATGGTGGTGTAAAATATTTATATATTGAAAGAGAAAATACCCACCAGCTTAAAATTTTGTTTAAAGGAATTAACATTTTAAAGCAAAGGAGAAACAAAAATTTTCTCAGGAAAAAGGAAATTTGTCATCAGTAGACCTGCCTTGCAAGAAATGGTAAAAGTTCTACAAAGAGAAGAATGGCATTACTAAGAAACTTGGACATATATATGTAAAAATGAAGAGCATTAAGAAAGGAATAAAATAAGGTAAAATAAATATTTTTAATTTTCTTATTCCTAATTGGTGCTATAGATAACTGGGTTCAAAATAATAATAGCAATGATGTGTCGAATGATTACAGCTATGGGCAAGTAAAATAAATAACAGAAATGTAAAAAAAAACTGGAAAAAGAAATAGGACGTATTCTACAATAAAGTAACTTGCATTACACATGAATTAATATACTGTTACTTGAATATGTACTTATATTAATTGTAAATATATACTGCAAAATCTATAAAGATCACTAAAAATATTTTTAAAAAGGATGATAATATTCTAAGCAAATAGAGAACATGGAATCATATAAAATGCTCAGTTAAAATTAGAAAAGACAAAACGAAAGGGTAATATAAAACAGCAAAAAACAACAAATGCAATAAGTGCAATGACTGTTTTAATAGTTACTAATATGGTAAATATTAAATAATCTGTACCAATAATTTTTTTTTTTTTTTTTGAGACGGAGTCGTGCTGTCACCCAGGCTGGAATGCAGTGGCATGATCTTGGCTCACTGCAACCTCGGCCTCCTGGATTCAAGCATTCTCCTGCCTCAACCTCTCGACTATCTGGGACCACGGGCACATGCCACCATGCCTGGTCATTCTTTTGTATTTTGGTTGAGATAGGGTTTCACCATGTTGCCCAGGCTGGTCTCAAATTCCTGAGCTCAGGCAATCCACCTGCCTCATCCTCCCAAAGTGCTAGGATTACAGGCATGAGCCACTGCGCTTGGTCAATTACTTTATATGTGAAAGGTCTGAATACACCAATTACAAGACAGAGATTGACTGAGTAATTAAAAAACAAGATTTAGGCCAGGCGTGGTGGCTCACGCCTGTAATCCCACCACTTTGAGAGGCCGAGGCAGAAAGATCACAAGGTCAGGAGATGGAGACCATCCTGGCTAATATGGTGAAATCCCGTCTCTACTAAAAATACAAAAAAATTAGCCGGGCATGGTGGTGGGCGCCTGTAGTCCCAGCTACTCAGGAGACTGAGGCAGGAGAATGGCGTGAACCTGGGAGGTGGAGATTGCAGTGAGCCAAGATTGCGCCACTGCACTCCAGCCTGGGTGACAGAGAGAGACTGCGTCTCAAAACAACGACAACAACAACAACAACATAAAACAAGATTTAACTATATGTTATCGACAAGAAATGCACTGTATAAAACACAAGATGCATTAAAAGTAAAGGGATGAAAAAGAAGCAATATTAATTTCAGAAAAAGCAGATTTAAGAACAAAGAAAATTATTAGAAATTAAGAAGGATATTACATAAAGATAAGGGGTCAATTCAACAAGAAGACATAACAGTCCTTAATGGGTGTTCTCCTACCACGATAGCCTCAAAATATAGGAGGCAAAAATGGAAAAATCTGCAATGAGAAATAGACAAATTTGCTATTATAGTTAGAGGCTTCAACATCCATCTATCTATAATTGATAGATACAGCAGGCAGAAAATTAGTAAGGAGATAATTGAACTAAACAGCACCATCAATCAAATGGATCTAATTGACATTTATAGAATATTCCATTTAACAACAGCAGAATGCACACATTTTTCAAGGTCACGTGTAACACTCACCTAGATAGACTACATTTGAGGTTATAAAACACACATCAACACATTTAAAAGACGTATAAAGACGTATTTAAAATCATATAAAGAATGTTCTTAGAACACAATGGAATTGAACTAAAATCTAACAGATAGCTGTGAAATATTATTTGCAGGTTACACAACACACTTTTAAATAACACATGGGTCTGAAAAAGAAATTTAAAAAAATCTTTAAAAATATTTTGAACTAAATGAACAAGAAAAGTCTGAGGAATGCAACAAAAGCAGCACTAAGAGGGAAATTCACAGCATTAAATGAACGTATTAGACAAGAAGAAAGACCTAAAATCAATAGTCTAAGTTTTCATCTTCAGAAAATAGAGAAAAAAATATCTATAAAACTGAAAATAGAAAAACAGTAGATGGTATCAATGAAGCCAAAAGGTAGTTCTTTGAAAATATCAATGAAATTGAAAAAATCTCTAGTTAGGCTCACCAAAGAAACCAAACAGAAGACACAAATTACTAATATCATAAATGAAAGAAGGGTCATTATTACTAATCTTATGGACATTAGCAAGATAGTAATAGAATATTATGAATGACACTATGGCCCACAAATTTGACAACTTAGGTGACATGGACCAATTTTTTAAAAGTCATAATCCATAAAACCTCAACAAGGTAAACTACATAATTTGAATATGTGCATGTCAATTAAAAACATGAAATCTATAATTAATAACCTTTCAAAATGGAAAGCACCAGGCCCAGATGGGTTCCCTCATAAATTCTACAGAACATTTAAGAAAGAAATGATATAAATTTTCTACAGCATCTTTTAGAAAAAGGAAGCAGAATGAACAATTCCTAATTCATTATATAGGGCCAAATTTGACCTTATATCAAAACTGTATAAATTACACAAAAGGAAACTATAGACTGAAATCTCTCATGAATATTAACATCTTCAACCACATATTAACAAATCAGATCCAATAATCTAAAGAGAGAATTATAAACTATGACTAAATAAAATTTTCTCTAGGTATTCATAACTGGGTCAGCATTTGAAAATCAATTAATGTAATCAATCACATTAACGATCCAAAGAAAATTCACATAATTATATCAACAGATGCAGAAAACAACTGACAAAATTTAACATTCTTTCTTGATACAAACTCTCAGCAAACTAGGAATAGACGTGAACTTCTTCAACTGAGTAAAGAAGGTTTACAAAAAACTTACAGCTAATGTCATATTTAATGGTGAGAAACTAGGTACTTTTTTTCAAAGATTGAGAAAAAGCCAGAGATGTCTATTCTCACTACTGTTGTTCAACATAATACTGAAAGCCTGAGCCAATTCAATAAGACAGGAAGAGGAGATTAAAATATATGATAGGGAAAGAAGAAATAAAACTGTGTATTTGCAGATGACATAATTGTCCACGTAGAAATCTCCCCCAAATTGCCAAAAATTCCCTTCTGGAACTAATAAGTGAATATAGCAAAGTTTCAGTGTGGAAGGTTAATATACAAAAGTCAATTGCTGTCCTGTATACTAGAAATAAAAAAATGCAATTTGCAATTAAAAACGTAATAGCATTTATAAATCTGTATTATTCTATTCTCACATTGCTATAAAGAAATACCTGCTGACGAGTTGATGGGTGCAGCACACCAACATGGCACAAGTATACATATGTAACAAACCTGCACGTTATGCACATGTACCCTAGAACTTAAAGTATAATAATTAAAAAAAAAAAGAAATACCTGAGACTGGGTAATTTATAAAGAAAAAGTATTTAATTTGCTCACGGTTCTGTAGGCTGTACAGGAAGCATAATGCTGATATCTGCTTGACTTCTGGGGAGGCCTCAAGAAACTTACAGTCATGGTAGAAATTGAAGGGGGAGCAGGCATATCATATGGTAAGAGCAAGAGCAAGTGAGGAAGGGGAGAAGTGCTACGTGCTTTTAAGTAATTAGAGCTCATGAGAACTCATTCACGATTATAAGAACAGTATCAAAAAGATGATACAAAACAATTTATGAGAAATTTGCCCCCATGATCCAATCATCTCACACCAGGTCCACCTCTAACATTGGAATTACAATCCAACATAAGATTTGGGTGGGGACACAGATATAAGCCATGTCAATATCTAACAAAATATTTATAAGATCTCTATGAAAAAAAACTACAAAACTCTGACAAAAGAAATAAAAACAGAGACAAATAGATATCGTTTTGTGGATAGAAAGACTCAGTATTATTTAGTGTCAGTTCTTTCCGATCTGAGCTATAGGCTCAAGCAATTTTTTTTAACTTTCATTTTAGACTCAGAAGTACATGTGCTGGTTTGTTATTTAGGTAAACCCAAGTCACAGGGGTTCTTTGTACAGATTATTTTGTCACCTAAGTACTAAGCCTGGTAGTCTGATCCTATCTCTCCTATCACACTACTTTCTCAGGTAGCCCTCAGTGTCTATTGTTCCCGTCTTTGTGTTCATGTGTTTTCATCATTTAGCTCCCACTTATAAGTGAGAACATGTTCCTGCATTAGTTTGCTAAGCATGATGGCCTCCAGCTCCATCCACGTTCTTGCCGGGGACATGATCTCATTTTTTTTTTTTATGACTGCATTGTATTCCACAATGTATATGCACCATTTTCTTTATGCACTCTACCCCTGACGGGCATTTAGATTGATTCCATGTCTTTGCTATTGTGAAGAGTGCTGCAGTGAACATACACGTGCATTATTTGTCTTTATGGTAGAATGATTTATATTCCCTTGGCCATATACCCAGTAATGGGATTTTTGGGTCAAATGGTAGTTCTGTTTTTAGCTCTTTGGGAAATTGCCACACTGCTTTCCACAATGGTAGAATTAATTTACACTCCCAAGAACACACCAACAGTGTACACATGTTCCAATTTATCAGCAAACTTGCCGGCATCTGCCATTTATTGACTTTTTAGTAATAGCCATTGTGACTGGTTTGAGAAGGTATCTTGTGGTTTTGGTTTACATTTCTCTAATGGTTAGTGATATTGAGCTTTTATTCATATGCTTGTTGGCCATATGTATGTCTGCTTTTAAAAAGTGTCTGTTTATATTCTTTACCCACTTTTTAAAACTTTGAATTTAAATTCAGGAGTACCCATGCAGGTCTGTTATATAGGTAACTTGTGTCATGGTGGTGGGTTGTACAGATTATTTTATCACCCAGGCATTAAGCCTAGTACCTATTAGTTATTTTCCTTGATCCTCTGCCTCTTCTCACCCTTCAACTTCCAATAGGCTCTGGTGTGTGTTATTTCCTTCTATGTGTTCATGTGTTCCCATCATTTAGTTCCCACTTATAAGTGAGAATATGCAGTACTTTGTTTTCTGTTCCTGCATTAGTTAGCTAAGGATATTGACCTCCAGCTTTATCCATATTTCTGCAAAGGACATGATCTCATTCTTTTTATGGGTGCATAGAATTCCATGGTGTATATGTATCACATTTTGTTTATCCAGTCTATCATTGATGGGCATTTAGGTCGATTCCATGTCTTTGCTATTGTGAGTAGTGCTGCAATGAACATACACATGTGTGTATCTTTATAAAAGAATGATTTATATTCCACTGGATATATACCCAGTAATGGAATTTCTGGGTTGAATGGTACTCCTGTTTCTAAGTCTTTGAGGAATTGCCACACTGTCTTCCACAATAGTTGAACTAATTTACACTCCCACCAACAGTGTATAAATGTTGCCTTTTCTCTGCAACTTGGCAGCATTTGTTATTTTTTGCCTTTTTAATAATAGCCATCCTGACTGGTGTGAGACGGCATCTTATTGTGGTTTTGATGTGCATTTCTCTAATGATTAAGTGACATTGAGCTTTTTTCCATATGCTTGTTGGCTACATGTATGTCTTCTTTTAAAAAGTGTCTGTTCATGTCCTTTGGTCACTTTTTAATAGGGTTGTTTGTTTTCTATTATAATTATGTTTAAATTCCTTATAGATGCTGGATTATAGACCTGTTTCAGATGCATAGTTTGCAAATATTTTCTCCAACTCTTTTCGTTTCCTGTTTACTCCATTGATTGTTTCTTTTGCTGTGCAGCTCTTAAGTTTAGTTAGATCCCATTGGTCAATTTTTGCTTTTGTTACAATTGCCTTTGGTGTGTTTGTCATGACATCTTTGCCAGTTCCTAGATCCAAAATGGTATTGCCTAGGCTGTCTTCCTGACTTTTTATAGTTTTATATTCTACATTTAAGTCTTTAATCCATCTTGATTTGATTTTTGTATGGTATAAGGAAGGGGTCTAGTTTCAATCTTCTCCATACGGCCAACCAGTTATCCCAGCACAATTTATTGAATAGGGAGTCCTTTCCTCATTGCTTGTTTTTGTCAACTTTGTTGAAGATCAAATGGTTACAGGTGTGCATCCTTATTTCTGGGCTTTTTATTCTGTTCCATAGGTCTTCGTGTCAGTTTTTGTAGTAGTACTATGCTGTTTTGGTTACTGTGGCCCTGTAATATAGTTTGAAGTCAGGTAACGTGATGCTTCCAGCTTTGTTCTTTTTGCTTAGGATTGGCTTGACTATTTGGGCTTTCTGGTTCGATATGAATTTCAAAATAGTTTCTTCCAGTTCTGTGAAGAATGTCATCACTAGTCTGACAGAAATTTTATTGAATCTGTAAATTGCTTTGGACAGTGTAGCCATTTAAATATTTAGTCTTCCTATCCATGAGCATGGAATGTTTTTCCATTTATTTGTGTTATCTCCGATTTCTAGCAGTGTTTTGTAATTCTTACTGTAGAGATATTTCACCTCCCTGGCTAGTTGTATTCCTGGTATTTTATTCTTTTTGTGGCAATTGTGAATGGGATTGCATTTCTGATTTGCCTCTTGGCTTGGCTGTTGGTGGTGTATAGAAATGCCAGTTATTTTTGTACATTGCTTTTGTATCCTGAAACTTTGCTGAAGTTGTTTATCAACTGATAAGAGTTTTTGGGCTGAGACTATGGGATTTTCTATGCATAGAATTATGTCATCTTCAAACAGAGATAGCTTGACTTTTCTCTCTCTTCCTGTTTGGATAGCCTTTATTTTTTTCTCTTGAATCCTCTCTGGTCAGGACTTCCAATACTATGTTGAATAGAAGTGGTGAGAGAAGGCATCCTTCTGTTGAGTTGATTTTCAAGGAGAATGTTCCCAGCTTTTGCCCCTTCAGTATGATGTTGACTGCAGGTTTGTCATAGATGGTTCTTGTTATTTTGAGGTATGTTTCTTCAATACCTAGTTTATTGAGAGTTTTTAACATGAAAGAATGTTGAATTTTATTGAAAGCCTTTTCTGCATCTATTGAGATAATCAAGTGTTTTTTGTCTTTAGTTCTGTTTATGTGATGAATCACATTTATTGATTTGCACATGTTGAACCAAACTTGCATCCCAGGAATAAAGAGTACTTGATTGTTGTAAATTAGCTTTTTGATGTACTGCTGGATTTGGATTGCAAGTATTTTGTTGAGCATTTTTGCATCAGTGTTCAAAAAGTATATTGGCCTGAAGTTTTCTTTGTTTTTGTTGTGTCTCTGCAAGGTTTTAGAATCAGGATAATGGTGGCCTCATAGAATGAGTTGGGGAGGATTCCCTTCTCATCAATTTTATGGAATAGTTTCAGTAGGACTGATACTTCCTTTGTATATCTAGTAGAATTTTGTTTTGAATTCATCTGTACTGGGCATTTTTAGTTGGTAGACTATTTATTACTGATTCAATTTTGGAGTTCATTATTGGTGTGTTCAGGGAATAAATTTCTTTCTGCTTCAGTCTTGGGTGTATGTGTCTAGGAATTTATCCATCTCTTCCAGGTTTTCTAGTTTGTGTGCATAGAGGTATTCATAGTAGTCTCTGGTGGTTATTTGTATTTCTGTAGGGTCAGTGGTAACATCCCCTTTGTCATTCCTAATTGTGTGTGTTTGCACTTTCTGTCTTTTCTTCTTTATTACTCTAGCTAATGGCCTATTGTATTAGTCTGTTCTGACACTGCTGATAAAGACATACCTGACACTGGGCAATTTACAAAAGACAGAGGTTTATTGGACTTACAGTTCCATGTGGCTGGGGAGGCCTCACAATGATGGCAGAAGGTGAAAGGCACACCTCAAATGGCAGCAAATGAGAAAAGAGAGCTTGTGCAGGGAGACTCTCATTTTTTGAAAATCATCGGATCTCATGAGATTTATTCACTATCACAAGAACAGCACTGGAAAGCCTGTCCCTGTGATTCAATTACCTCCCACAACACATGGGAATTCAAGATGAGATTTGGGTGGGGACACAGCCAAACCATGTCAGCTATGCATCTTATTAATTTTTTTCAAAAAAAACCTCTTTGATTCTTTAATGTTTTGAGCAGTTTATCTTGTCTCATTCTCCTTCAGTTTAGCTCTGATGATGGTTATTTCTTGTCTTCTGCTAGCTTTGAGGTTAGTTTGCACTTTGTTCTCTAGTTCTTTTAGTTGTGATGTTAGGTTGTTATATTGAGATCTTTCAAAGTTTTTGATGTGGGTATTTAGTGCTATAAATTCCCCCTCTTAACACTGCCTTAGCTGTGTATCACAGATTCTAATATGTTGTATCTTTGTTCTCATTAGTTTCAAAGAACTTCTTGATTTCTTCCTTAATTTCATTATTTACCCAAAAGTCATTCAAGAGAAGGTTGTTCAATTTCCATGTAATTGCATGGTTTTGAGTGATTTTTTTTTCAGCCTTGATTTCTATTTTTATTGTGTTATGTTCTGAAAGTGTGGTTGGTGTGATTTTGGTTCTTTGCATTTACTGAGGATTGTTTTATGTTTAATTGTGTAGTCAATTTTAAAGTATGCACCATGTGATGATAAGAAGAATGTGTGTATATATATATATATATATATATATATATATATATTTTTTTTTTTTTTTTTTTTTTTTTTTTTTGAGACGGAGTCTCGCTCTTTCCCCAGGCTGGAGTGCAGTGGCCGCATCTCAGCTCACTGCAAGCTCCGCCTCCCGGGTCTACGCCATTCTCCTGCCTCAGTCTCCCGAGTAGCTGGGACTACAGGCGCCCGCCACCTCACCCGGCTAGTTTTTTTTTGTATTTTTTTTAGTAGAGACGGGGTTTCACCGTATTAGCCAGGCTGGTCTCGATCTCCTGACCTTGTGATCCGCCCGTCTCGGCCTCCCAAAGTGCTGGGATTACAGGCTTGAGCCACCGCGCCCGGCCTATTTTTTATTTTTTTAAATTAATTAATTAGTTTTTTTGGAGAGTTCTGTAAAGGTATATCAGATCTATTTGGTCCAATATTAAGTTCAGGTCCTGAATATCTTTGTTAATTTTCTGCCTTGATAATCTGTCTAATACTGTCAGTGGAGTGTTGACATCTCCCACTATTATTGCATGGAAGTCTATGCCTTTTTGTAGGTCTCTAAGAACTTGCTTTATGAATCTTGGTGCTCTTGTGTTGGGTTCATATATATTTACAATAGCTAGATCTTCTTATGAATTGAAGCCTTTGCCATTATGTAATGCCCTTCTTTGTCTTTTTTAAAATCTCTGTTGGTTTAAAGTCTGTTTTGTCTGAAATTAGGGGTGCAACCTCTGCTTTTTTCCCAATTTTCATTTGCTTGGTAGACTTTTCCTCCATTGCTTTATTTTGAGCCTATGGGTGTTACTGTTTGTGAGATTGGTCTCTTGAAGACAGTGTCACATTGGCTTTTGGTTTTTTTCCAGATTGCCACTCTATGTCTTTCAAATGGGGCAGTTAGCCTGTTTACATTCAAGGCTAGTATTGTTATGTGTGGATTTTATCTGGTCCCCGTGTTGTTAGTTGGTTATGATTCTGGCTTGTTTGTGTGGTTGCTTTATAGTGTCACTGGTCTGTGTACTTAACTGCGTTTTTATATTAGCTGGTAATGGTCTTTCCTCTCCATTTAGTGTGCCTTTCAAAACCTCTTGTAAGGTGGGTCTTTGGTAATAAACTACCTCAGCATTTGCTTGTCTGAAAAAGATCTTATTTCTCCTTTGCTTAGTAAGCTTAGTTTGGCTGGATATGAAATTCTTGGGTGAAGATTCTTTTCTTTAAGAATGTTGAATATAGACCTCTAATCTCAAATGATTTGTAGGGTTTCTGCTGAGAAGTCAGCCATTATCCTGATGGGCTTCCCTTTGTAGGTTACCTGCCTTTCTCTCTAGCTGCCTTTCACATTGTTTTGCATTTTGACCTTGGCAAATCTGATGATTATGTGTCTTGGGGATGACCTTCTTGTGTGCAATCTTGCAGGGGTTCTCTGTATTTTCTGAATTTGACTGTTGCCCTCTCTAGTGGGGTTGAGGAATTTTTCATGGACGATATCCTGAAATATATTTTCCAAGTTGTTTGCCTTTTCCCCATCCCTTTTAGGGATGCTGTTGATTTACAGATTTGAGCTCTTTATATGATACCATATTTCTCAGAGGTTTTGTTGATTCCTTTCCATTTTTTGTTATTTATTTTTGTCTGACTGTCATATTTCAGAGAGCCAGTCTTCAAATTCTGAGATTCTTCTCAGCTTGGTCTATTTTGCTGTTAATACTTGTGATCACATTGCAAAATTTTTGTCATGTGTTTTTCAGCTCTATCAGATCAGTTAGGTTTTTTTTCACCTGGCTATTTTGTCTGTCAATTTCTGTATCATTTTATTGTGAATTTTACTTTTCTTGGATTTCCTTTGTTGTTCTCCTGAATCTCAATGATCTTCATTCCTATCCATATTCTGAATTCTATTTCTTTCATTTCAGCCAACCCATCCTGGTTAAGAACCCTTGTTGGAGAACTAGAGAAGTTGTTTGGAGGACATAAGACACTGGCCACTTGAGTCACTGGAGTTCTTGCATTGGTCCTTTCTCATCTCTGCATGTGGGTGTTCCTTTAACTGCAGTGTAGATTGAGCATAATCAGTAGACTTCCTTTCTGGATGTTTTCACAGGGCCAAGGCTTTGTGCAGGGTCTTTATTTGTAGCTGATTTCTTGTCTATGGTTTCACAGAGGGGTGTGTTAGTGAGGTATTTTTGGCATTGAAACTTTGGTATGTGATTCAGTAGGTGGCACTTAGGCATAGTTGTCAGTTGGTAGATTATTGCTCACTTGTGTAGCTCCCCTGTGTTTCTTCACAGTTCTAGCTCTCAATGCTCTGAAAGTGTGGGCTCCTCTCCCACTTGAATGCTGGCTGTAGATCATGACTTGGTACTCCTGGGCTGCCCACTGCAGCTCTGGGGTAATGTTTCCTCCCAACCTTTGAGGCAGCAGAGGAAGGGACTTTAGTAATGGTTGTGCCAAGGGTCTTTTGTTGTCTCCTGGGGGCTCCACCCCAGAGAGATGCAGGTCAGCAATCACACAGTGTAATAAGCTTGGGATGGGGGGATCTGTGCTGTGGGTCCAAGTCAGAGGTTCCCTGCCTGGTGATGAACTGGCAGATCTGTGTGAGATGAACTGGCCTCCTCTCCTGATGCAAGCAATTTCTATCAAAATCCCAGCCACTGCTTTTTTCTTTTTGATATTGGTAAACTGATTCTAAAATTTATATCCAAAAGTAACAAACTCTGAATAGCCAGTGCAATATTGAAGAAAATGAAAGTAGGAGGACAGGCTGGGTGCAGTGGCTCACGCCTGTAATCCAGCACTTTGGGAGGTCAAGGCAGGTAGATCACGAGGTCAAGAGATCGAGACCATCCTGGCCAACATGGTGAAACCCCATCTCCACTAAAAATACAAAAATTAGCTGGACGTGGTGGTGGGCACCAGTAGTCCCAGCTACTCAGGAGGCTGAGGCAGGAGAATAGCTTGAACCTGGGAGGCAGAGGTTGCGGTGAGCCAAGTTTGTGCCACTGTACTCCAGCCTTGCAACAGGGTGAGACTCCATCTCAAAAATAAATAAATAAATACATAAATAAATAAAATAAAATAAAAAAGAAAGTAGGACAGACCGTACTCAACTTCAAGGCTTACTATAAAGCTATAATTAGACAGTGTGGCATTGGTGAAATAATAGACAAGTAGATCAGTGCAGCAGACTGGTTAGCCTCCAAATAGACACAAGCAAATATAGTAAAGTGATCTTTGACACAGGAGCAAAGGCAACTCAGTGGAGAAAGGATAGTCTTTTCAACAAATGATGCTAGAACAGTTGGTCATCTGCATGCAAAACAACAAAAATATCTAGACACTGACCTTACACCTCTCATTAAAATTAATTCAAAATATATGACAAATCTAAAGCGAAAATACTAAACTATAAAACTTCTAGATGATAATGTAGGAGAAAATCTAGATGACCTTGTGGTTTTGTGATGAGTTTTTAGACATAACACCAAAAGAATGATCCATGAAAGAAAAAAATTGATCAGTTGGACTTTATTAAAATTTAAAACTCCTGCTCTGCAAAAGTTATCTTCAAGAGAACGAGAATACAAGCCTCAGACTGGGAGAAGATATTTGCTAAAGACAGAGCTGATAAAATATTGTTATTCAAAAAATACAAAGAGTTATTAAAACTCAACAATAAAGACATAAATAACTCAATTAAAAATGGGCAAAATACATGAAAAATCACCTCATCAAAGAAGATACACAGATGGCAATAAGCTTATAAAATGATGTGTGATACCATATGTCATGAAGGAATTGCAAATTAAAACAACAATGAGATACCACTGTCTAAAATTTATAAAAAATATGATAGTATCAAATGCTAGTAAAGATGTGGAGCAACTCTTATTTTTTGTTGGTGGGAATGCAAAATGATACAGACATTTTTTAAGGTGGTTTAGTAATTTCTTGCAAAGCTAAACACAGTCTTATAAAATCCAGCAATAAGAGGATGGACAGTACTCAACTTCAAGACTTACTATAAAGCTATTATAATCAAGACAGTGTGACCACTGGTGAAGGGATAGACAAGTAGATCAATGTAGTAGAATAGTTAGCCCCCAAATAGACACACACATATATACTCTAAAAATGTACCTGTAGGTATTTACTCAAATGAATTGAAAACATATCCACACCAAAACTGCACATGAATGTTTATTGCAGGTTTATTCATCATTGCTAAAAACTGGGAGAAACCAAGATAGCTTTCAAGAGGTGAATGGGTAACTAAATTGTAGTGCAACCATACAATTTATTCAGCAGTATTATTCAGCAGTAAAAATAAATGAGTTTTGAAGCCATATAAAGACATGGTAGAATATTTAATGAATATTGCTTAGTAAAAACAGGCAACCTGAAAAGACTATATACTCTATGATTTCTACTCTATGACATTCTAGAAAATACTATAGAGACAATAAAAGATTTGTGGTTGCCAGATTTTCAAGGGGAGGAGTGAGTTGACTAGACGGAGCACAGGACATTTTAGGGGAGTTAAATCATTCTTTATGATACCTTATCAAGGAATACATGCGATACATTTGTCAAACCCCATATAATTGCACAACATAAAGAGTAAACCTTAGTGTGAACTGTGAGATTTAAATAATAATGTATCAATCTTGGTTCATCAATTGTAACACATGTATCACACGAAGGCAAGATGTTAGTAACATGAGTAACTGAGAAGCCAGGAGAAGTGTTCTGTGGGAACCTTTTGTACTATCTGCTGAGTTGACTGTAAAACTAAAACTTCTCTAGAAAATAAACTCCTGTAATTTTTTAAATAATTAAGGTGTTGGGAGGCTGTATTTCTTTCTGGAGGCTGCAGAAAAAAAATCTACAAATTTTTCAGCTGTTAGATATCATTTACATTTCTTGGCATGTGGCCCCTTCCTCTGTCTTCAGAACCAGCAATAATCTACTTAGAAGTATATTAGGTTAAAGAAAGGTGTTTCTTTTAAGATAATTATTTATCTTTCTATATCTGTCATCTATTTTTGTAAAACAGGAGGGAAACCTGAAGAGCTTGAAGAATGTTACCAAGAATAAGAAAGTTTGAAGATAGGGGAGTTGGAAGGAATACCTGGTAGAGGACGTCTGTGAAGGTGTGGAAATAGAGTCTAGAATACAACTGAATGAAGACAGTTCTCCATTTTGTGAGATTGGAGGTGAACAGGGAAATTTGTGGAAAGAGGAAATTGACAAGGATGACCACGGTAATCTCAATTTCTTGTTTTGAAATAAAAATCGACGCATTCCACTGAATGAAAATGTATTTATTGATTTAATGCTATACTTGTTTATTTGATAATTGGATACTAAATATAACTCCTTTTTGATAAAATGTGTATAGTTCAAGTAAAAAGAAATTAAAGAAAGAGGCACCTGAGTTCAATGAAAGAAAAAATATTTTTGCAGAAATGTATTTCAGGTATTCTTTGACGTCTTGCAGAAGATGCATCTGAATTTGCTTTTAATTTTAAAGAATACATCAGGCTGTTCTCAATTGTCCTGCCCTCCTCAAGGTTATTCGTCATCTCAAAATTTAATGTCAGATGTTTTCATGCTTTGATATCAAAATATCTAGCTGATACTACCTACCTGAGTTTGATCTGTATGATTAAAATATTTGGGGAATATAAGCTAAAATTGGTCTGAAAAATCTATATGTATCCTCTACACTGAAAACTACCTCAAGAGGCAGTGACATGTATTAGAAGAATTTTTAATGATGAAATTATACACATTGCTTGTATTGTATTTGTGGTAAATGGACTAAAAAAAGAACACATAGCAGAGTTACAGAATTATAAAATAGTTAAATCTCTTGTTAAGCATTTGTAATACTAGCAGCATCAGAGGCACAAAGGCACTGAAAGCATGTTGGATTATCACAACTAATTACAACTTAGGGTTGGGCTACTCTTTTTGTACTGATGGTTGAATAAAGGGCTTCCTAATATTTTGAGCAATTTCTTTGCACAAAATAATCCAGAACAATGGAACAACTTGATTTAGAAGGAGATAATTTTCATTATCTATGTATCTATGTGCCAATATCTCTATTTATCTATCTATCTATCTATCTATCTATCTATCTATCTATCTATCTACCTACCTACCTACATATCTATCATCTATCACTCTACCACATCTATCTATCCTTTTATTCAATGGCCATCTACAATGTACTTGATCCTGGGAATTTTCTGTGCTCCCTCAACCATGCACAAGACCTACCTCTTCAAACCTTTCCTAGATCTAGGTACATGGTTAAGTATTTGGTTTTCAAAGGTCTTCTCTCTAAACAAAGTCTAGTAAATCTAAGTAAATGAAAGGCATTCTTAAATCAACAGATCTGGAATTAGTAGGTGCTAATTGTCTATAGTGATTGTCTAGCACGTTAATAAATCAGAAAAGGTGTGATGGATGCTATTAACAAGCTCAGGATAAATAAAAAGTTCTTTAAACTGCAGTCTGAAATTTGTCAGATTTCACCAATTTCTTATTACTTCAATATATCTTAAATGAATAGAGAAACATGCTAGAAGTGTTATGCTGTGACCGATTTTTCTTATTTTCCCTTTGTTCTTAGTGATTTTTATTCTATTAATTAAAAATTCTCATAACTTAGATTATAAATTCATGGGCCCCCCAAACTTTTGTTTTTGATGCTAAATAAGCATTCTAAAATTTTTTTTCCTAATGTGCTTTATGTTTATATTTGCCTATATTTAAGTACTAAACTTGCAAATAGTAAATAAATGAGGCTGGCCAGGCGCGGTGGCTTACGCCTGTAATCCCAACACTTTGGGAGGCTGACGTGGGCGGATCACCTGAGGTCAGGAGCTCGAGACCAGCCTGACCAATGTGGAGAAACCCCGTCTCTACTAAAAATACAAAATTAGCTGTGTGTGGTGGTACATGCCTGTAATCCTAGCTACTCGGGAGGCTGAGGCAGGAGAATTACTTGAACCCAGGAGGCAGAGGCTGTGGTGAACCGAGATCATGCCTTTAATCCCAGCACTTTGGGAGGTGAGGTGGGTGGATGACTTGAGGTCAGGAGTTAGAGACCAGTCTGGGCAACATGGCAAGACTCCATGTGTACTAAAAACACAAAAATTAGTCGGGTATGGTGGTGCACACCTGTAGTCCCAGCTATTCAGGAGGCTGAGAGTTGAGAATGGCTTAAAACCAGGAGGTGGAGGTTGCAGTGAGCCATGATCACACCTCGGCACTCCAGCCTGGGTGACAGAACAAGATCCTGTCTCAAAAAAAAAAAAAAAAAAAAAAAAAAGATGAAGCTTAAGAAAAGACAAAGTGCTACATCTCTCAAGTTTTATTTTACACTTATTAATTTCACTTCAGGCCATTCTTGGCTACTTTATTTAGCTTAAACTCTTCATGCATATCAACATTCTTTGAATAGCCACCCTATGCCAATCATTAGAGACACAAATATATTGAAGTAGAAAGATAAACAAATTAACTGGTTTATTTAAACATTGGATTGCCATACAGTAAAGAACTCGATAAACATGAATTAAAAAATAAATTGAAAGAAAAGGTAAGTCACACAAGAATAAGAATTATATGCTACCATTTATATAAGATTTTAAACACACAAAATAAGAATGTAGATTATTATGAATCACACATACATAAAGAAATACTATGGAAACCGGTGTGGAAATAAGGGAGTAAAAAAGAGATTAGAAATGTAAGAGGGACTCCAGTCACAAAATACCCAGTAAGCTCAGTAAGAAATTCCGACAATATCCCAAGAGGGATGGAGAGTCATTGAAGGGTGTTACAAGTTTGCGGAGAGGTGCAAGGGCATGCAAGGTATAATTAGGTGTGCATTTCAGAGAAATCACTCTGACTTCTGTGTAAACAAGAGACTGGATGGGGATAAGATTGAAAGAACAGAAACCAGTTAGGAGGTTGTGGTATTAATCCAGATGTATGACAATTGCAGCCAGAACTAGCGGAATTTAGTAAGAAAGAGGAAATTATGCAAATTTGAGAGACACAGAGACCTGATGACAAAGGACTTGATTAATTGATTCAGTAGGTGAGAGAGGGGGAAGAACTAAGAATAACTCAAGCCGCCTGTGATGTGATCAATTCTCTAAATCTAACAGAGTTTACAAGAAGTGTATAGGGTGAAATAATATATTACATTACACCACGGAAATGCAATCAGTAAAATCCAGACTGTGGGACATTCCACGCAACAAACCTCCCAAGCTCTTCAACAAACAGTCTGCAAGTGGGAAAAGTATGAAGATGGAAGGAAAAGCCTATACATCAGTGACTCTCAACCACAGGTGATTTTGTCTTTGACAGGAAACATTTGGCAGTTGGAGATATTTTTGGTGATCACACCCGGGGAGATGCTATTGGTAACTAGTGGACAGAAATCGAGAATTATCTGGTATGTGAGAGAGGGGGAAGGTGAGGTGAGAGAGGGGAAATTCATCTGATTTTACACAGAACAGTCCCTTACAACAATGATTGGACTAAGAATGTCAATACGATGAGGTTCAGAAACTGCCATAGATTACAAGATAATTTAAGAGGCATATGAATCAACCGTGATTTATGGCCTTTTATATTAAAACATGTATAAAAATGACATTTATGAGAAATTTGAACATTGACTAGATATTTAATAAAAGTAAAAATTATTGTTATATTCTAGATGTGATGATAATGTTGTGATATTTAGTTTTCAAAAGTCCTTATTTCCTGAAATGTCTATGGAAATACTTATGAATTAGATTTTCTACCTAAGATTTGTTTCACAATAATGTGGGAGGAAAAACAGATAAGGACAATTGACAATTGATGTTTATTAGGACTGGGTGAGGGTACATGGGGGTTCGTTACATTATTCTGTCTTCTTTTGTGTATGTTTAAAAGTATGTGTGACAAAAATAACTCCAGCTTTCTGTTTTGCATCATACCATTTGTTAAAACAAAGAAATATAATCATTAAATCTTTTTCTTGTTTAAATTCTTTCTCTTTTTTTTAAAAATTTCATATAATGGCATATTTACTCCTTTATAATATTTCTTTGTTAGCAACAAATTGTTTTGAACATTTTCATATAATTAAATAATTTTTAAAACATTAAAATGCTTCATGCTATTTTACATTATATAGGTATTATTCATGTATTTTTGCTTTAAAACAAAGTAGTAAAATAATTATGCATGTGAGCATGACTCTTGTGAGGGGCTCTGATTATTTCCTCAAGATACATTCTTCGATATAGAATTACTGAATTAAATATACTAATGTACATCAAACTATTAGTATAACCTGCTGTCAAATTTCTGTCCTTATAATTATTATTGATTTATACTATGAAACTATTGTACTAAAGTGAACATTTTGTTACACACTTATCTCACTTATCTCTACATATTATCATTTTGTGAACTATTTCCTAATTAACTAAGTATAATGAAATTTTATTTTAAATTTTTTCTAGACTTTTTTTTAGCTATTGTTTTCTGGCAACTATAATTAATCATTGATGTTTTAAAATTATTCTGTTAGGCCCTTGAGTTCGAGACCAGCCTGGCCAAGATCAAGATAGCAAAATCCCATCTTTACTAACAATACAAAAAATTAGCTGGAAGTGGCACATGCCAGTAATCCCAGCTACTCATGGAGGCTGAGGCACGAGAATAGCTTGAACCTGGAGGGCAGAGGTTGCAGTTGAGCTGAGATCATGCCACTGCACTCCAGCCTGGGCAACAGAGTGAGATTCTGTCTCAAAAAATAAATAAATAAAAACAAACAAATAAATCAATAAATAAAAATAAATAAAGTAATTCTATTAGGCCTTTGAAATTGCCTCGGATATATAAAGAAATTTGGAGATAGTCCACATCTGTAAATTATTTTATCTTCACAGGTAAAAGGTTTCTCTCTATATTCTTTCAATTATCCTTAAGATTCCTTCATAAAAGTTTCAGTATTATTTTGGTAGATATTGTACATTTCTTGTTAAGTTTATTACTGAGAATTTTGTGTTTTGTTTTTATTGTGGATGAGATCTTTATAATTTTCTAACTGTCTATAACAATATATGAGAAATCTCCTGAATTTTTATATTATATTTCCTTTCTGGTTATTGACATTCACTATTTTTGTGTGATTTATGAGATTAAATACATTTTCTTGAATCTTTGAATGAGGCAAATCAATAATTTGAATTTAATAATAATTTGCAGCCATCTTTCTGATAGTTAGATAACTATTTTTTGGTTATAACAGATTTTCCAGAATCCACATATGGACAGCATTTCTGCTTCTTGTTTAATGCATAGTTCTTTTGCATGAACTTTTAAAAGATTTTGAAATTTAATAGATTAAGTAAAATGATTTCAGATAACAATACTCAATAGGCACAAAGACAATCAAATGAAAAAAAATTGAACCATGTTTCTAATCTTCTAAAATCTGTATTCTTTACCCAAACTCTTTTCTCCTACAATGTGACGGTGATATACTATACACAATGAAAAATACTGAAACCTAAGACTGGAAGTGAGGAACATTATTTCTGGCAATAGTAAACATTTCTGGCTGGGGGTCGTAAAATAAAGTAGCTTGGTGGGAGCAGAGATGTCTTCGGGGAAGTAAACTGTGCATCATTTAGGTGGAGGAAAGCAGGATAGATAAAGACAGCAAGAAGCCACTTGGAAAGTAGGTATTCTCAGATAATCGGCATCAGGATAACTGAAATCTACAACAATTCCCAGATCTCACTTTGTTATGCTCCAAGGAATACACATTCTGTGTTGCCTACGGTATATTTATATAGATTAGTATTTTTCTCAGCTTGAATTTCGAAATATGAGCCTCACAAATGGTAAGGTTTTCTAAAAGTCTGTATCTCTTAAAAACTTTAAACCTAGTAAGAACAGGTGAAAATACTTTTCACACAATGCTTTCTGGATAAATAAAAAAAAAAACTATTCACTTTCAGAAGCGTTTAAGTGTTATAAACTGATGTATACCAAGTAAATGCTAAATGAATGTCAAATGAAATATAAACTATGAATGGATGTCTTTATTTTTGTAAATAACAGGTATTCAAACACCTTTAATGTTTTTGTATCTTGGTCATATGCTTAAATAAGGATCACAATGGTAAAATATCTAGGAGAAGAAAATTTTATACTAAATTTCCAGTTGAATTATTGCAACGGACATGTGCGAAGAGAATCAAAATTTTATAATATCTTGTTCAGTTACAGCCCTAATCAAGTCTGCAAATCATGGCTTTCTATGATGTAAGATAAATGATTAAGGGCCCATTTTGTTGTTAATATCCATTAGCACTGATGAGAGTCGAGCACATGTATCAGAGGCAGAATAGACTCTTTAAGAACTAAGAAACATTAAATATATTAAACAGATAAGATATTTAAAATGTCTAGACTTTGATAGCACTTTCTTCAAGATCATCATAAGCAGAATACTGAAAGGTGTTAGCAATCCAATCAATGGAGGGCACCCCTTTTCTCTAACCCAGCAGTGAGAGCAATTGCTCCTGAATGACAAAGAGGGAAGCTCTTCTGAAAATGCTATCATTTGGTTGTACCCAAAGCTCTTCTGCAAATACTGCCAACCACTTGTAGTCATTGAAGACTTTATAGCACTAGAAGAATAAATGAACATGAGTACCACATTGCTCTCCACCAACTTGTGCCTGGATCTGTCTCGGTTCTGCAGGTTATCTTTTGTATTGAGAAACTTGTTAGTGCTGCCCTCTGTTTTTCTGTTTTAGAAACAATTTGCAGGATCTGTTTATACTAGCAGGGAGAAAGATGTTTTGTTTGTAGGGGGCCGATGTACTAGGAATCCCTCATTTCAGTCCTATAGCTTCTACCTAGCTAATAACTATTAAGTAAAATTTTAAAAGAAACAATTTCAATCATGTCTATTTATTTCTTCCTAATTCTGTTTTCTTGTGAAACATCATGATGCCTGTCTGTGGAGCTAAGATGCTGAAGTGGTCACAACACTTTCCCTTCACATATTTATTTTACCAAAAATTACTTTGAAAGTCTAACTATGTGCAAGTCTAAAGATACCTTTTACTTTAAAACTCCCCCTGTTCACGTACAGAAAGATATTTTTTGCCAAGCTAGCTTAGAAAAGGCAATACTAGCAAATAAAAACCTAAATTAAGGAAGAGAGAGTAAATAAATTTTTAATCATACAAAATTTAATACTTATGTTAAGGAACAAAATATTAAAAGTCATTTTATACAGAGTGAATTTATCTCAGAACTGAATTCAAAGTTGGGCAGCTTTGAGTGATATGATAATCATGTTTTCCACCTTCAGTTGTACTAGGGGATTGAAATTTATATACTCAATAACTAGAAAAGAATCGTAAAGGATTAGACTGGAGGAACCTGTCTCCCTCCATTTTTTGCTGTCATTCCCACAGTGATTTTAATATTTTTCCTATGTCTTTGCTGATTTCTTCTGCCAAACATTGTTTGCAAATGCAGGCTGTTTTGAAATGAGTACTATAAACTGCATGTTTCTTAGCATATACACACATTTTCCAGGTACTACAAGGAAATCTTGAACAACAAAAAATGAAAACATAGAATGGCCAAGTCTCCTGGCAGTTCTAAACTTTACTAAACAGACTTATTTTACGTCTTACATTTAAACTATTTTTATCACTTAACTCAAGGTTTTTATCTTTCTGAAAGATAAAGGAAAAGAGAATCTTTCACAAATCAAACTAACATCACGTTTTCTTTATTTGTGGTTTTCAAATGTTTTGGGCAAAATTCCAGAAACACTTATGGATTTTATGCATTTAATTCATGTTAAACTGGACTAGTGATTAATACAGTATGCTTTAGATTTTCTTTTTCCTCTGAATAGTGGCCAGAAATATTGTTAATTTATTGAATTCTTTGTAGAAAGTGATGTGTGCATTATGTGGAAACAGTAAGGTAGCTACAATGTGTCACATAAATAGATTCAATACCTTATGAAAAAAGTATAAAACTTAAGGATAACTGGTCTTTTCTTGGATCAGATCAGAGATGTGATAAATGTTTCTTCTCGTTCAATGATTATGGCATAATTGAAAGAGAAACAAGGCAGTGAGTGGCTCTAGCTTTGAAGCCATTTCTGCAGCTGTATATGAACTACTGTAGGCAGCTCTTTCATTTGTCTTTTTAAAAATGAAATATAGTCATGCATGTGATGATATTTGTCTTTTTAAAATTGGAGTTTTAAAAATAAATTGTTATAACCATTTCAGTTAAAGAAATACCCATTTGTAGTCATTTACTTTATCAATAAACTGCAGTTTGGGCACTTACATGAAACTGAAATATTCTGTTTTACTTTTAATGACTATTACAGATGATTTAGTAGGAACATACATCTTCTATTACATATTACTTATAATTATAAAATGACAGTGCCTCAATTCTATTCTACACCATATGAATTTATTTTGTGAAATACAAATATTTTCTTCTGATGAATGAATTAAAAATGTGAAAATTGTAACAGCTTTAAACAATATCATGCCTTTTGGAGATTGTGATTCCTATACATTTTTCGTGAGCCACCATTTTCGTAGGTGTCTGTCACAAAGCTAGCACATTTTTTTTGAAGTTAGGTAAAATGAGGACGTTTGAATTATGAAAAGTTTGTCACATACTTTTCAGTGGAATCCTGTCTTCCCCCATGCCCCTTCACTGAACAACGTTAACCACATATGATATTCAAGTGATTCACCACTGTTAGTCACACATACTTCACAGTGTTTTTGCTAGCAGAAATGTATTGAACTACCCATGTGGTTGGATGGGTCTTCATTGTAATACCTGCTAAGTAGTTGACTTGTGCTGTCTTGCAATCTCTTCTGATCAATCTTTCACTGAATAAACAAATTTCACTATAGAAAACCTCAGTCCTAAACAACATTTGCAATTACAACTGAAATAACTAGCAAACCATTCCAAGCAAAATGCCAGGTACTTGTTAATATCTTGTGCAAGAATTCATTACGTAAGCCATTGTTATACATGTTATGGAGCAAGAGGTTTCTCCTCCTACCTGTGAAGCTAATAAAACTATCAGAATATTTGTAAAATGTCACAATTTTAGAGATATGACCCAGTTAAAAGTATTATCAGTATCACAGGTAATTTACGATCAAAATTTTTGTGAATGAATGACTAATGGGAAAAAGGGATTGGCCAAACTTGAAAAGGTGCTTTTTAGAAAGAAACTCTATCTTTTAAGATTCTGTTATATACTGAACTGCTGATCAACTTATTACATAAATAATCAGCACATATTCAAACCAAGTTTCTATGTTTCTGTATAATCAATCAACACAAAAACAATTATGAAAGGAGTAGGCCACGATTGAGCTGTCATTTCAGTGCCGCCACAATTGTTCCTGATGGTCGTGCCTGCCCTAATTCAGGGGGTGCCATTCCTTTCCTGGTTTCTGGGTATATAGCAATCCTTCCTCCCTATTTCAGACTTTTGGAAGTACCCAAATGGAAAGGCTTTATAAGGCTGCCTTGACTAAATTCTATTATTACTTAGGACTACCCAATAAATTTGTATTTTCTTTCTGATAAGGCAGATATTTTAACCCCCTTTATAGGATTAAGTTAAGCATTAGCATTAACTACATTTCAGTTTATTAAGTCTATGTTTTAAAATTTATATGTAAGTTTAAAAAATTTATTGAAATACTGTATCATTTGAATATTTGGCAGTGAGGCTTTAGTAATGAAGAATGCAGTGAGGTTTTAAAAAGTTTAACTTGGCAGTCTAGACTTAATAATGTTCGCCTGCATTGAGTAGACTTAATTGTTTTACACAAAGTCTGAACTTTGCTAATACTTCTCTTTGGGCTACTTTTCTTTCTCATTGAAAAACATAACTTAAACACTGGAGTGACACTGTGTTAACATTAAGAAAAAAATCTATGCTGCCCAGAATCTTCATCAAAAAACTGAAAAGATGTCAGTACATTTAGAGGGCAAAAGAGTGAAATTTGAGAAAAAAAATATGGTTGCAGAAAACCTCTAGAGGTTATCTTTCGGCTTCATCCTGCTGGCTTCAGGCAAACTTTACCTAAACTATTGTAGGCAGATGGGTATCTGGACTGTCTTTAAAGATCTTGAGGGAAGCAATTCCATAATCTCTTAATATCCTTCTTTATATCTAATCTTTTTGCTCATTTAATTTAGTTTATCTTCAGCAGACATGGATAATGTTACCCTTTACAATATAATTCATCATAACCTTGATAATTGAGATATTATTTATATATGAAAAAGTTTTCTCAGACAGAAAAGAATATTATAATTTTAAATGGAGACTTTAACATTAATTGTCAACGTAAGAGAAACATAAACTTATAAATTGTTAGAACAATTGGAGCCAAAGATAAAAACTGTTTTTTAATGAGAAGATAATGCTATCTTTGGAAGGGCCTCTAACTATTTTTCTTTATTGAAGAAAAGTTCTACTTCCAAACATGGATGGAATCTTTGAACAATCCTAGGTTCTGAGATGTGTAAAATTCTGGCGTTCATATTTAGTATTTAGTACTCTTTGCACTGCAGGTTTGTAACAAATTTATAACTCCACTTACACATTGTCACTCTTCTAATTATTGTTAGCAGATAAATGTGGACCAAACAATATTAATTTTTTCAAGGTTTGAAATTGAGGAACTTTATATTTTCATCTTTCCCAAATTTTCCTGTAATTTTAACAAAGACACACTAATTTTGCAATTTTAAACATGACTATAAAATAAAGGCATGTAAAAATTATATGTAAATTAGTGTGGTCTTTTTCTAAGAAGTTAAGCTAGTAGACTGCATGGTTTTTTTTTTTCAGTTATAATAAAACTCTTTATTTGAAACTGTCATGTCTCATTTCTTTAGCACTGGGCCAGCCGGACAATAGAAATGTTTTACTTTCTTTTGTTGTAGTGTCAACATTGGTTTTTGTGTATTCTGTTGAAAGGCATCTTTTAATATTAAGCAATGCTTAGTTTGCTTCAGTTTACAATGGAAAACAGATTTTCTCAAATATAGGTACTTCCCAACATGTATAAAAATTTTTCATAAGAGTTTGTGTAATCTGTTGAATTCTGGTTTTTAGCATCATCATGTTTAGATTTTTGAACTATATTGCATGGTATTTCAGCAGCAGATTATTTGTAATTCTGCATGCATACTAGCTTCTTTTTGTTTAAGAATTTGGTCTTTAAATACAGAATTTGTGAAATGTGTTCAGTCCATATCTTTTGTGTTTGTAGAACCATCTTGGCATAGAAAAATAAGCCAAATGTCCTGTGCCATTTAAATTTCCCAAAGATAAAGTTTCTCTGAGAGTGAGTTATTCAAATTATAAATTTGTGTAACTAGTGCAAAAACTATTGCAAAGACATTTAAAAAATTCTGACAGATAAAATACCAACCAAAAAAAAAAGCCATGTTTTTGATTGGATTTTCACTGGTGACAGGTGTTAAGTTACTAGAATTACAAGCATTATTTTCAATCCATTATGCGTATGCATGCATATATGTGTGTGTATGTATATACATATATGTCATCAGCATTGTGCCATATAAAAACTATGAATCTCTGAGTAGTAGAGCAGACTAATAACTGGGTTTCCAAATCAAGCAAAGCATCAAAATATCAGTAGTTCAAATTATAGGAGCATATCCAGCAGAAATTCTTCATTATTCTCTTTATGGTGTGTTTCATTGCTAACTTTTTAGCTCAAAGAAATGCCTCATGAATGATACTGTGAACACATGTAAAGTCTCTGGCCTCTGTCCTAGTAAGACATTGCTGCCTTAGATTGAAGTTTCATACTACTGCAGGAGCAATGCTCTTATTCATGCTCATCAATTACATTATTATGTTCATCTCTTCAGGATTTTTCTCACAAAATAAATAATGTTCTGAACTTGTGCCTGTCATGGTACCAAGGACTTAAAGTCCTTTGGGGACGTCAACATTCTCATCTACAGCATGAATCATATTGCTTCCTAGGTGTTAATATTTAAATTTGGACTTTCATCAACTGTAATAGATAGCTCAGACTAATTTGTCCTGTAGTTCTCAAGTCTGTCTTCTACACTTTGAACTCCATTTTCAGCTACACTTGTATTCGCAAATACTTGTTTCTATTTGGGGCTTATAATTTCTGCTATCCTCCATAGGCACTTCTTTATGAACTTATCAGCTGTAAAAGGCTTTGATGTCAGAGCCATTTTTTTTTCAGTTAATACACTTTTGCATTTTACTACAGCACCACCACTTTTATTTGCATTTCAAAATAAGTCCTGTTTAAATATCAGTCTTTTTCAGTTAATTAAACATTTTACCATACATTTTTTCATGAGTTGGTCAGAATTTTTTTATATAAGCAAATTAAGTGGTAATCTTTTGACATAGACATGATACATTGGCATATTAAACACTTAGAATATTCAACACTTCCACAAATAAATATACATTCTCATTTTTCATAAAACATGGGCCCTCTTGCTTTATCTTATGTTTCCTGCAGAGCCATGCATACAAGACAAATTTCCTTCCATTTTACTGGACGAAAAATAACAGCATGAGCACTATGATAAAAAAATACCTAATACTTGACCTCAGTGGCAAAGAGAAAATGGGGGATGGTGGGGACCAAGCAACTGAAGAGATTATATGCCACTTAAGAGGATGAGCTACAACCCATTTTTAGCTCATTGATGCTACATAAGAATTTCTGCATGGTTATTTAGGTGAACCTAATATATGGAGCTGTATGTGAAATATCTTGCCAATAGCAGAGTAGACTAAACACAAAATACCCAGATGGCAAATATGGCCCACGGACCACAAGTTGGTGATTCTGCTTTAATACCTTTTTTTTGAGACCGAGTCTGGCTCTGTCGCCCAGGCTGGAGTGCAGTGGCGCCATCTCGGTTCACTGCGAGTTCCGCCTCCCGGGTTCAAGTCATTCTCCTGCTTCAGCCTGCCGAGTAGCTGGGACTACAGGCACCCGCCACCTCGCCTGGCTAATTTTCTTTTATTATTTTTTCTTTTTTGTATTTTTAGTAAAGATGGGGTTTCACTGTGTTAGCCAGGAATACATTTTTTTTTTTTTTTTTCATAACAGAATTACAAGCTTTACCACCCAACTTCACCACTAGGCTTTTCTCCAAAAAGCAACTCATAATTAAAAAGAGAATGATACAGTCTTTAGAGAGTGAATATTTTGCTTTTGTTGATGATACACAAAAAGAATCTTCTGTATACTTTCAAGAAAGTTTTGAAAATGTTTTGAATTTGTGAGGATAGCAAGTATGCACTCTGGAGTCTAATGACCTTGGGTATATAAACCTTTTGTGTCTATAATCTCACCAGTAATATGGGGAAACAATGGTTCCTACTAATGTGACTATTGTAGGAATTAAATGAATAAACATGTGACAATTCTAGTATACCTCCCTCCCACTAAAAGACTAGACTTTATTTTTAAAAGTAGTTTTAGCTTCACAGCAAAATCGAGCAGCAAGTACGGAGAGTTACAAATATTCTCTTACTTGACACATGCACAGACTCCCCCACTATGAATATCCCAAAGCAGAATGGTACATTGGATACAATGAATAAATCTACATTGACAGATCATTATCACCAAACGTCCATGGTTTACATTAGGGTTCACTGTTGCTGTTGTGCATTTTATGGATTTGAACAAATGTATAATAACGTGTATGTACCATTATAGTATCACACAAAATAGTTTCACTTCCCTAAGCATCTTCTGCGTTCTGTCCCTCACTCCTCTCTAACTGCTGGCAACCATTAACATTTTTATGTTTCCAAAGTTTTACCTTTTCCAGATACTCATATAGTTGGAATCATACGGTATGTACCCTTTTCAGATCAACTTTCTCACATAGTTATAAGCATTTACGTTTTCTCTATGTCTTTTTATGGCTTTCTAGCTCATTTCTTTTTAGTGCTGAAAAATGTTGCATTGTCTGGATGTACGACAGTTTTCTGTTCACTTCCCGAAGGACATCTTGGTTGCTTCCACGTTTGGGCAGTCATGAATAAAGCTACTATAAACTCCCATGTACAGGTTTTTCTATGTGGACATGTTTTCAACTCATCCGGTTTTAATTTTAATGAAGTTCAGTTAATCAATTTTTCTTCCAAGCATTGTGCCTTTGTTGTTTTCTTTCTGAAAAGTCATCACTACGTCCAAAGTCATCTAAATATTCTTCCATGTTGTCTTCTGGAAGTTTTACTGTTTTGTGTTTTACATTGAGGTACAAGATCTATTTTGGGTTAAGTTTTGTGAGAGATGTGCATGTGTGTGGATTCAATTCTTTTGTTTTGCATGTAGGTGTCCAGTTGTTTTAACATCATTTGTTGAAAAGATTACTTTTTTATTCATTGTATTGCTTTTGATCCTCTGTGGAAGTTCAGTTGATTATATTTGTGTGGGTCTATTTCCAGGCTTTCTATTCTGTCTCATTGACCTATTTGTCTATACTTTCACCAATACCACACTGTCTTGTGCACAGGAGCTTTAGAGTGAGTCTTGAAGTAGATGGTGTCAGACCTCCTACTTTATTCTTCTCCTTAAATATTGTTGCTAATCTAGGTCTTCTGCTTCCACATATGAATTGTAGAGTTCAGTTTGTCAATATACACAAAATAACTTGCTGAAATTTTGTTTGGAATTGTGTTAAACTTATAAATTAAGTTGAGAAGAATTTAGATCTTGACATTATTGAGTTTTCCTATCTATGAATGGGGAATATTTCTCCATTTATTTAGGTCTTCTTTGATTTCTTGCATAAAAGTCTTTAATTTTCTCATACAGATATTGTAGATATTTTGTTAGACTTATATCTGCCTGAAAATTTTAGTAAGCAATAGCTATTCTTATTAAAATAATAAAAATAATATCATCACCTGAAAGTGACATATTCGCATTGATCCATTTTAAGGTGGCAATACTGATTTACATAAGCATGTTTCAAAAAATCAGCACTCAGTGGTGAGTACATGGGTATTTGTAATAACATCCATATTTTTGTCATGCTTAAATATTAAATACATAAATAGATGTAAATATGTATATAATTTTTAAGTTGCACAACTTGACTGTCATTGCATAGTATAGACCAAAGCCATACATCTTAGTTTTAAATCCAGGCTTTATAATCTACTAATCATTTAAGCTGGGGCATTTTACTTAACCTTTTTGGCTCTAAACTTTGTAGCTATCAAATAATAATAATAATACATTAGCTTATTTGGTTGCTGAAAATTCAATGTATAAAACAATGCCTTATACACAGTTTATAACATATGACTATTAAATATTATACTCTTTTAGTCACTTCTTAAAACAAATGGATTATTTTTCTAAAAATAAAGTATATATATAATTTCAGATAGGAAAGCAATATATGTTCACCACAAAAACTGTAAAATAATATAAGGAAACATAAATAAATGTCCTGATGATCCTGACACATAGAGATAACCACTATTTACATTTCACTATCTTTATTTATGGTTTTTTAAAAATTAATGTCTTTTCTTTGGTTTTATTTTACATAGTTGTGTTCCTATTATATTTACAATCTGGCACCCTGGCATTTGTTTTTCACTTAGCATAATGACAAGAATTTGTCCATTAAAAAGAAATATTGTTTAAGTAGATGGGAAACATTCCACTCAATAATTTTTTTTTTTTTCCTAACAATCATTGACCATTTAGATTGTGTCACAATTGTGTTACTCTCAATAATATTCATAAACATCTTTAAACAAAGCTTATTTCCTTAGGATATGTGATAATGAAAAAATTAAAAACAATTTATATTACATAAACATGTATATTAATGAAATCAATCAAATAAAACTGACTATGCAGGTACACTGTAAGTTGAAAGTAGGGAGGCTTTATATAAAGATAAAATGAATAATTTTACCTTCACTCAGTGCAGAACACTTGCACATATGAAGTTATTAAACCTCTAACAGTCAAACCTCCCAAAGACTCAATAACCTATATTCAAATATGCACGCATCTTCAATTTCATGAACTGTACATGAGCATTAATATCATAAAAGAGTACATACTCTGTGATTCCAACTATAATGACAATCCACAAAAGGCAAAACTTTGGAAACAATAAACATATTAATGGTTGCCTATAACATCTGTATGTTATAGCCTCATAAAGAATAATACCTATTTAGGGGAAAATATACTCTGTTTTTATGTCTAACTTGAGGTATTCTTGAAGTAATGTTGGATATAAGTTGGAAGAGATCCTAGAACCCCATTCCAGGCTTCTCATACTTTTTACTACCAAACAGTCCTTAGGTTGTCTCTGACTTCTCCTATCTACTTCTCAAATTCATTTCCTGTAGTATGGGTTTTCTCACACACCAAGTTATACTATGGGGTAAATATTGGTCTCATTTAAAATTAATCAAAGAAATTAAGCGTTTTATCACTGTTTTTGGGCAGTATAAGATTACCAACATGATACCAATGAGTGATAAAATTCCAGCCAAAGACAAAGAAACTGATGCATTATAACTTATGCAGCATTATGTTTAGAAATGTAAACTTTCATTGGGATACCTGAACAACTAAAATTATTTCAAAGTACCAACTACTCATTCAACAAATAGGCCATCTGGTACTCAGAAAGGACAAATACCTTGAACAAAACCACATCTCTTGGCTTCTACTTTGATACATGATCGATTCCCCATATTGATTTTTTTGATAATTTAAATGAACTTTAATTTAGTTATTTATAACAATTAACAAATTGTAGTGAAATAAATTATAATGAAAGGAAAAGAAGAAAAACAAGTTAATAGGTAAATTACAGGTAATATTGATTTTATAAATCTAGTGCACATCACTGTTACAGATGTTAGTTTTATGCCATTCTGCTTTAGCAAATATAAATGTTTTTATTTGTATATACGTGTGAATCTGTTAAGATTCATTTATTTTTATATAAAGAGGGTGCTTTTCTTTTGAATCACCCATTCATAAATGATATGAATAGAAAGTGAAAAACCTTGGGCTGATCCTTATGATAGACATCAATTTTGGAAAATGCTAAATCCATTATTGGTTCCTAATTACCAATATCCTACAACAACAAAGACCAGTCTTAGAGAGCCATAGAATCTTCCCAACCAAATCTGTGATATCAGTGCAATGAATCAAGAGTGAGCTGTGAGCCTTTTAAGTGCTTAGCATTTGATGTTTAAACAGTAAAATTAAGGTAGAGTTCTTAAGGTCAGTAGTTTTATTGAAGAGGGTAGGGAAGGGACACATTGGCATTCCCAAAGATCCAAAAATTAGGGGTTGGCTTCATCCCTTTCCAAAGAGTGAGAAGTATACGAAATTCCTTCAAAGTAGACATTACACAAAGCACTAACATTTAACCTAAATACATTTATCTTTTAGTACATCAAGTTCTTAATTGCCAAGCATATATTACCAAACTGAAATTGAAGACAAATGAATATTTTATGTGCAGTCTCCAAAGGGATAAGAATTAAAAATTAAATTAAAGGCACTTGCCAATGTTTTAATTTGCCTGTTAAAAAAGCAAACACAAATATTTGATGCTGACTATATTTAAATTCTTCAAATCTAACTCAGTCAATCACAGTAGCAGTAATTTGTAACTAAATAGGATTTTCTTGAATCTTACAGGGAAAGAATGTTGACGCCAACAACAACACAACGGCAACTGTTTTCTACTTATTATTTTACTCTCACTTTTCTGTCATTGAGAATACTGTTGGGGAGCAAGAATAACTAACACTTTTTGAATATTTATTATGTGTCTTGCATTCTTTTGAGTACTTCCTATGCATTAGTAGGTACTATAATCATTCCCATTTTATAGGACAAAAACCTGAGGCACCAACAGATTAAGTGATCTGTGCAGGATCACACAGCTAATAATAAGTAACAGTCTTATTATTATATAAGGAAGATGAAACCCTTCCTTATAATATTGACACAATGCTGTAATGCAGTAAAGCCTTAAAGCATATTATATCTTGTCATGTCAAGTAGGTTGACAATTTTTGACTCATTTCCGATTGGCTTGGAATATGTCATCACACACCCAGCAATATTTTTATATCCCAAAGATAAAATGAAGATTAGATTTAATTATATAGCGGCCCTCTAAACATTACTTCCACCAAAGAGAAAAACTAATTTTTCTTTTAAAACATCAGCGAGAATGCTAAAAAATAATAGGTTATACTACTTTGTTTAATTCCCCTTTATGGGAAATTAAATCAAGTTGTGCTAAGTCCATATAACATAAAGCTGTTATCCGTGGGTTGCTTTGAATTTTCTTTAAATTCCTTCCACAGCACTGTATTTATCCCAAGTAAGTAAATCCTTTTAAACCCCTATTTTGTGGCTATCTGCCATGTGCTCTTATTACCAAAGGGTAAACCTAATGTTTAACTATGTCCTTCTATTTGCCTTAAAGAAAAGAAAACCCTAATACGTCAATTACAGCCAGCTCTCAATTATCTGTTGTCACGGGACAAAGACCACAATAGCAAGGATAATTTAAATCCATGAATAATTAGAAAGTCTAATTTTGCCATTATTTTTATTCTTCCCTGTAACAAATCTTTCTTGTTTGAACTGAAAATAGGTAGAAAAAAAATAAACTCAATCAAATATTATGTTTTTTTTTTTAAAGTCTCTGATATAGACTAGTGAAAAGGTTAATGGGGAGAGAAATCTATCCAGAAGCATCCAAAAACTGAGTGAAGAAAGTAATCGGTATGTAAAAACCCCCATTATTCATTCATTACGTAAGAGATTCTCAGGTGAATTTAGGGGTATATGAATTTTCCGAGAAAGAAGCCATACCCTCAAATTTGAAAAGTTTTATATTTATTTCTTTCTTTTATCGGATCTGATCAGCTCACCAGTCACTGGGCTGATGCCATCCCATATTCCAGTGATATTAGCACCTCCATTGACATCTGGCAGGATGCTTTCTGTCAGGAGCCTTATAGCCAATCAGAGTTGATGATATTGTATTAATGGTTCCGTAATAAAATGAAAAAGATGGCCTTCATTTTGATGAAAGCTGTAAAGTAGCTATTGTGCTTGTTTGGTATTGCAAGGCCCAAATGTATTATTTATGTAATTTTTCTTTTGAAAGAAAAACTGAAAGAGCAGATTTCATTTTATAGCATTCAGTCAAAGCTATTGTCTCATGAATGTGAACATTTCTGCATTTTATTTCCTCAGAGTGTAGAAGGCATTTTTTAGAGATCATCTAAGTGGGGATTTAAAAATTTAAAAACTGCTTTTAAAATAGGTAGGCCCTAATGACTGGATCTATTGTTCATACTGGTAGATGAGCTAAATCAACACTTGCCACACGAGAACTTGCACTTAGTTGGAGGTATAATTTCCAAGGTCTTAGCTAGTCATTAAGACTTCCTGTTTGCCTGTTTTAAATAAAGAGAAAAAAGTCAGTAATTTTATCATAAAGTAATTTATCAGGAACAAATGTACAAAACAATAAAATATACTTTTAAAATACGAAATCTATTTTGTCTAAGTACTTCATTCTGTACTTTTTATATAGGAGTTTCAGTCTGCAGAAACATGATTATACTAAAGGAAAGTAAGTAGAAAATAATCCACTTATAGGAAAAAAAAAAGGAAACCAAATTTTAATGAAAAAGCAGATTTAAAATAATAACATGATATAATAACTTCTTGGTAATTTTATTCAAGTATCCAATATCTAATTTGAACTTCATAGAAAGTGCAAAATTAGTACAGGTTGAGTAGCCCTTGTCTGAAATGCTCAAGACCAAAAATGTTTCAAATTTTGATTTTTTTTTTGGATTGTGGAATATTTGCATATATATAATGAGATTATCTTGGGGATGAAGCTCAAGTCTAAACAGGAATATATTTCATATACACTTTATAGCCTAAAGAAAATTGTATTCAGCATTTTAAATAATTGTGTGCATTAAACAAATCTTAGGTACTTATGCTACTTCTGGTATCATGTTGGCACTCAAAAATTTCAGATTTTGGAGCATTTCAGTTTGTGTTTTGGGATAAGGGATACTCACTCTGTATTAACAAAGTAGGCAAAATTATAGAGGTAGTCAAAGATCAGTGGTTGCCAGGAGCTATAGAGAGGGATGAATAGGCAGAGTATTTTTAGGGCATTGAAACTACTCTGTATGATACTACAATGGTGAATAAGTGTCATTATGCATTTGGCTAAACCCATAGACTATATAACACCAAAAGTGAACCCTAATGTAAACTATCAACTTTGGGTGACAATGATCTGTCAATGTAGGTTCATGCGATGTAATCAATGACCATGTACGGGAGCAGGGAATAAATGGGAAATCTGTAACTTCTCAATTTTTCTGTGAAGCTAAAACTGCTCTAAAGAAAGGCTTAAAATGTTTATTGCGGCACTATTCACAATATCAAAGACTTGGAATCAACCCAAATGTCCATCAGTGACAGACTGGATTAAGAAAATGTGGCACATATACACCATGGAATACTATGCAGCCATAAAAATGGATGAGTTTGTGTCCTTTGTAGGGACATGGATGCAGCTGGAAACCATCATTCTTAGCAAACTATCACAAGAACAGAAAACCAAACACCGCATGTTCTCACTCATAGGTGGGAAGTGAACAATGAGATCACTTGGACTCGGGAAGGGGAACATCACACACCGGGGCCTGTCCTGGGGAGAGGGGAGGGGGGAGGGATTGCATTGGGAGTTATACCTGATGTAAATGACGAGTTGATGGGTGCTGATGAGTTGATGGGTGCAGCACACCAACATGGCACAAGTATACATATGTAACAAACCTGCACGTTATGCACATGTACCCTAGAACTTAAAGTATAATAATAATAAATAAAATAAAATAAAATAAAATTTTAAAGTGGACATAAAAAAAAGAAAATAAGACTATGAAATGTGATTATAATCACGCTTACAAAAATATTTTCTTTGAAAGCATAATTATACTAACATTTCTGTGATAAAAATAAATAAATTTTAAAATAAAAAAAAAGGCTTAAAAATAGAGATATGCCATATCTTCATTCTTGGCCAATGATCTTGTTTCTTATTGTACTAAGAAAATAGGAGTGAGGAAGATAATTTTACCCTGTTCCCTCTACCATGTTTACCCACTGTTGTCTGAATGTTTGTGTCTTCCCAAAATTCATACGTTGGAACTTAATCCCCATTATGATAGTATTAACAGATGGAGGCTTTAGGAGGTGATTAGGAGCCCTTATGAATGGGATTAGTGTCCTTATAAAAGAGGCCTGGGAAAGTTTATTTGCCCCTTCTGCCCTTTGAGGACACATAAAAGGTGCTATATATGAGGAACAGGCCCTCATCAGACACCAAATTTTCCTTTAACTTGATCTTAGACTTCCCGGTCTCCAGAACTGTGAGCAATAAATTTGTGTTCATAAATTATGCAATCTAAAATACTTCGTTTTGACAGTCTTAAGAGACTAAGACCTTTACTTACCTGCATCTGTGTTTATCTACTCTGTTTTCTCACCTCTGCCATAAATGAACTATTTAGTGCTCTTAACTAAGGACAATCTTCTTGTACAATAAATCTTATGCATTCTTGCCTACGCAACACTATCACTTTAGTAATTATCCCTTCTATTGCTGGTATCAATTAGCATTTTTCTTTCTACTTGCTGTTATTCCTCCCATTAAAAAAACAAAAACTCTTTCTTGATCTCCTTTGCCCTCTAGTTATCATCCCTCTCTTTTCTTCGATTTATATTAAAATTAATCAGAAGCGTTGTCTATAAATAACCAGTCTCCAGTTCTTCTAGCACAAGTTTCTCTTGAATCCATTCCATTTTTTTGGATACTCATTACTCCACCAGAAGTGTCCTTTTCTTTGTCAATAATGAGTGCCATGTTTCTAAATTCAATGCTAAATTTTCAGTCCTCCTCTTATTTGATTAGTCAGCAACATTTGACACAGTTGAACCTTAAAAATTTCTACTTTTTGGGTTTTTTTTTTTTTTTTTTTTTTGCCCTTGCCTAAGGATTGTTCTTTTCAGTTTCCTTTTCTGATTCTTCATCACTTCATAACATTGGTGTGTCTCAGAGCTTATACCTTTTCTCCTTTATATTTCAGCCCTTATATCTTTTCTTCTTTCTATCTACAATCATTCTTTTGGTTTTATCCAGTATTGTGGTTTTACAGTTTTATTCTCAGATGGGGTCTCACTATGTTGCCCAGGTTGGTCTTGAACTCTTGAGTTAAGTGATTCTCCTGCCTCCGCTGCTGGAGTAGTTGGAATTACAGGCATGCACCATCACTAGTATTATGGTTTCAAGTGACATTTATAACCTAGAACCTTCCAGCCTCAACTTTGACCCTATATTCCAACGCTGAATATACAAGTACTTATTTGAAATCTACATTTAGATGGGTAATAGTTATCACTCAAACTTAGCATGTGCAAAACCACTGAAGCCAGTTCCCTCTAGTCTTTACCATCTCAGAGAATGGCAACACCATTCTTCTGGTTGTTTAACCCTAAAGCCTTCTACTCATTTGTGCACATCCACCAACGAACTGATTAGCAAATACCAACACTCGACTTTTAGAAGATATTCAGAATCTGATGACAATCACAATACTTTCATCACTACTACTTTAATCAAAGCCGATATTATTTCTCACTTGGAATATTGCAATAGCTTCCTCTTCAACCTTTTCTCTCTACTTCTGTCTTACTCTTCTTTTTTTTTTTTTTTTTTTTTTTTTTTGAGACGGAGTCTCGCTCTGTCGCCCAGGCTGGAGTGCAGTGGCCGGATCGCAGCTCACTGCAAGCTCCGCCTCCCGGGTTCACGCCATTCTCCTGCCTCAGCCTCCCGAGTAGCTGGGACTACAGGCGCCCGCCACCTCGCCCGGCTAGTTTTTTGTATTTTTTAGTAGAGACGGGGTTTCACCGTGTTAGCCAGGATAGTCTCGATCTCCTGACCTCGTGATCCACCCGTCTCGGCCTCCCAAAGTGCTGGGATTATAGGCTTGAGCCACCGCGCCCGGCCAGCTGTCTTACTCTTCTTAAGTCTATTTTTAAGAAATTACACAGAGTAATTGAATGAAAAGAAAGGGAAGTTCGTGTAACAAGTCTCCTTAAAGCCCTTCAATAGCTTCCTGTATCACTTGGAATAAAAGCCAAATCCTTCTCATAGCCCTTGGCATACACAGTGTCACTTCATTGTCTTTTTACTCTCAGGTGTTGCTACTCTCCTGCTTATTCACTTTGTGCCAGCCATCCTGTCCTCCAGCTTGTTTATTGAACACAACAGGCATGCCCTGCCTCAGGGTATTTTCATAGACCATTCTCTTCAGTGGTAGAAGGATATATTTAAATTTTGGAGTTCCTCCACATGGCTCCCTAATCCTTGCCTCTTCCTTTTTCCTCACAGTTACATCTAAGTGTTTTGAGGAGCGTTAGCTTACATTGTATTGGGTTCAATGCACAGAATGTGCACCTTGCTTTGGTGTCATCATTACCTACTTTAGTATCTGGGATTTCAACATGTGAATATTAGGAGGACATGAACATTCAGACCATAGTAGGGCCGTGAGAGAAACATGTTCATAATTAAATGGAATAAAACCATCAGTTTTACTCAGGGGTAGGCTTTCAAGAAGAGATCATTCTTAGACCTTGTAAACATAAGCATTTCTGTGAGTACATTTCTATTATTCAGCAAATTTTTAATTTTACTCTGAATTTATTATAATTTGAAGGACTTCTATAGACAGGCTTCTGTCCATAATTAAATTAATGTAATGTTTCAGAAGAGTTACTTGAAAAGTTTTGATCTCATAGTTGTATTCACAGTAGGTACCTAGGTCGTATAAGCAACTACGGGTCCTTTGTTCCAGTTAAATCCCTGAATTAGAACCAGGAATGAATGCACAGCCATCTTTACCTGATTATCATTGGTAAACCATTTCTGGCTATTTAAGATAAGTTTTCCAAAAGCACTTGTAATGTCTCTTGATCCTAGCCTGATGATTAAGAATGAGAAGCCGAATATTGTCTAAAACTTGATTTAATTAAAGGCTTTCAGGAATATCTATTGAAGTTTAAGAAATATTGTTGATTAATGCAGAGTTATAGGGATAGAGAAGATAACATTTCTTTGGTGAACTTAGCATAAGCCATCTATAGGCTCTCATATATTATGCACACGACATGGTCATCTTTTCAATTAAATGGAAAAGAGATCCATTAGGTTGTATGACAAATATTTATTCATCCCCAACTGAATGCTGCAAGAGGAGTAAAGATAGAAAGTAGTATCAGAATGCATCATAGAATCCACACCACTCAGTCCATGTTGTTAAGCATTTAAGGTTTACACAGAGCAGCAGTGTGCTGCAGCAGTCACATTCCAAAGTGATTTTTCTGCAATCAGAGTTTCATTCATTACCCAATTTTCATGCAACTCCCCTGGCATTTGAAATATGTTTCAAGGTAGACTCCCCAAGGGCTTTTCCCCTCCCATAATAACTGATCTGCAGTGTCCAAAGATAGATCTAAATATCTTTGGTGCAAATTACTTGAGGCCTGCAGAGCATGATTCTCTGTCATCTTCATCACATTTCACACCTACAGAACTGATAACAGATTAATATCTAGGCTGAAAATATTTCATCAGCATCTCTGGCTAAGGCACCTTGCATTATTTTATCTGGGGGCACCAATAAAAGGAGGAGGGGGCCTAGAAAGAAAAAATTTATTTGCACTCAGAGAGGAGAGAAAAAAAGAATTTCCTCTAGTATTATGAGAAAGGCGACAAAGCTGGTCCTGGCAAAGTTCTCTGCTCCGATTATGTATACACTTTTATTCAATCATTGTATCGCTCCATGTCTGACATTTGGTCAATAGTGCAATCTACCACCGATCAGAATAAAACAGCCACCCCAGAGCACCTTGGAATTTCATTAGTTTCCTTTCAATGTAGTCCTTATAACTAGATGTTTATTTGGAAACACAAATTTAAAGTTCAATTCTGTGCCCTGTCAATATTAGTAAAAAGTCAAGGATCCTAGATGTTACTGTAAACCTGTTTTTTCTTTTTTATTTATTTATAAAAAAGAGTTGAAGGAGGGACAGTAGAGCATAAAAACAGTTACTAAAATTAAAATTTAAAATAAAAAATGATTGAAAGCAAATTTTACTCATATGGAAGATATATTTCTTCAATATTCTAGGTTATGATAAATGCAGAAATGAGAAAGTACCCAGAAAATATTTTTACATGTGCATTCAGTATTTGTATATTATAAAGTATGTGAAAGTGAAGCTTAGTGGGAAAATAGTATTCTCAATACATAAAATATCGTTAATTACAAGGAGGGAGCACGAGGTGGTGGAAGGAAATGGATTTGGTTTTCTCCAAACATTGATAGTAGCCCAACCACATATTAGCTGTTGACTTTGACATAACTTTTGTCTAAGCCTCAATTTTCTCATCTGAAAATGGGGTTAGTGACACCAAACTTGAGCTGGACAAGAGATGAAATATATAGTAGCATATATCTAAAGCAGGTCATATGATAAGTCCTTTATCTTCATTTCCTCTCCCTTCCTTGTTTTCACAATATTCCAAATAAAAATTATTGGAGTATCTTATTACTTTGAAAAGATTTTATTCTACTTGATACATTCTGTTCCTCAATTATAGATTTGTTTATTCAACTTTCCCTTTCTTTCTTTCTTTCTTTCTTTCTTTCTTTCTTTCTTTCTTTCTTTCTGTCTGTCTGTCTGTCTCTCTCTCCCTCCCTCCCTCCCTCCTTCCCTCCGTTCTTTCTCTTTCTTTCTTTCTTTCTTCTCTCTCTTTCTTTCTTTCTTTCTTTCCTTTCTTTCTTTCTTTCTTTCTTTCTTTCTTTCTTTCTTTCTTTCTTTCTTTCTTTCTTTCTTTCTTTCTTTCTTTCTTTCTTTCTTTCTTTCTTTCTTTCTTTCTTTCTTTCTTCTCTCTCTCTTTTTCTTTTCTTTTCTTTTCTTTTTTTCTAGACAGAGTATTGCTTTGTAGCCCAGGTTGGAGTGCAGTGGGGCGATCTTGGCTCACTGCAACCTCTATCTCCTGGGTTCAAGCGATTCTTCTGCCTCAGCCTTCCAAGTAGCTGGGATTAAATGCACGCACCACCATGCCTGGGTAATATGTGTATTTTTAGTAAAGATGGGTTTTCACCATGTTGAGCAGGCTGGTCTCCAGCTGCTGACCTCATGTGATCTGCCCGCTTTGGCCTCATAAAGTGTTGGAATTACAGGCGTGAGCCACAGCACCCATACAAGATCTATTTTGTATCAAATGAATTGATGTTTTAAGGCTATATAGGAAGAAATGAATGAGTCAATTAAAGATCAATAAGAACTAATATTATTATAAGACTAAGTCAAATGATGCAAATATTCATAGTAATACCTTTTTAAGAAAAGAAATATGGTTAGTTATTAGAAGATTATCTTTAACTGGGCTAATACCGGTTTCATATTTTAACATAGTGTGCTGAAAGGATATGATCAAGGCATTATTGCTATGTCACATACAGATGTAAAATGTTATCTGCTTTTGAGATAAAAAGAAATTCCAATAAACTCATAAAAGAGACCAAAACACGTGGTGCAATTGTGGGATTGACAACTTAAAGTCTTTGAATAAAATACATTTTATTTCATCATGACACATTTTTAACTTCTTTCCATTTATAGCATTCACAGAGAGTACCATTCATGTTTTTTCCTTGTGCTTTTTTTTTTTTGGTTTTATTTTATTTAGAAGCTTTGGAACTATTTTCTAAAAATTATTGTTTGTAATAATAAATGCAATATTCAACTTCCCATTCATACTTTAGTTTTGACCCTCAGTTGCAATTGTCTTTATGTGCTTCAAACCAGGTAAATATTCTATATTTTATTTTCACCACAAGAATGATTTGAGATATTGTATATGAAACAAAATTTACTTTCTGCAGATTATAAAAAATGGAAAAACATTAGAACTCTGTAATGTTAATAACTGCAAAATAGGGACTTAAATTTTATATGAAATTGTGCATTTTCCAGTGGGTTTTCAAATCAAATTACTGCAATAATTATAATGGTAATTAATATTTATTGGGTTCTTATGTGGTAGGAATTCTTCAAGTTCTGTATGTATATTAGCTCATTTAATCTTTACAACAAACTTTATGAGATAGGCATTATTATTACTCCTATTTTAATGGTGAGCCTATGGTCACAAAGATACTAAGAGGCAGAACCAAAGCATGAGTCAATGCTATCTACCTCCAGAACCTGAGCTCTTACCCACCATTCGTGCAACAAATAGTTGGTATGTCATTTTTCTATGCAATGGAAAACTTGAAGATGGGAATATAAGTAGCTCTTTCAGCATGATCTACTAACAGAATTGGAATCTGAAGATAAATCATAAAACTTTTAACGTATTATTGTTCTGAAAAGACAACAGGATTATTAATATAATAGCCAACTTTCAAATTTTCATGAGGGACAACTATTTACCAAAGCTTGAATGAAACATAAGGTATATGAATGGAAAATTTATGAAGATTGAACGTCTCTTTTCCAACTGTAATCTTGAATCCAGAGTTCATTGGCTGTTCTTAAATTGTTTTTAAGAAACGTGCAGTGGCGTTGGTTCTCTTGCTTCTCTTGCATTCTTTCCCTTTGGGAACAATTTCTCTCCACCGCATGTGTTTCTGGTAGAGCTGTCAATCAAGAATTTGCATTCCCTGCCACAGCAGTAGGCACATAGTGCTTAGTGGTCAATTAGAATATCTCAAGTAGAATATCTTAACTCAAGGAGCAAGGTGATTGGTCCAGGGATAGACAATCCAAGCACAATCTGACAGAGGTCTTTAAGGGGAATTGACATAGAAGCTGGGAAAGACATAGCTTTTCTCTCCCTGGGATTTAACTGTGGGAACCACATAATCCTGGAGCAGCTGGAGACCATCTGGTAGCAAGAAAGAGAAAGCCTAACTGAGGAAAAAGCCCCATGAAGTCAGGCACTGGCTATAAATGGAAAGGAAGAGATGAACCTTGGTGACACATTAGAACCTCTGGCCAACCTTCTTGTTCGCCATTGTTCAGTTATACTGGCTTTCTGTCTAATTCCGTATTCTATCAAGCTTATTTCTGTCTCAGGGACTTTGCCTTACTGGTTGCCTTCACCTATGCTTTCTTTTCCCCAGATATTCACATGGCTTCACTCCCAACATCCTTTTTGTCACTTAGATCTCATATGAGTTTTCATCTACACAGAGGGTACTTACCGGGTCATTAAATCTAAATGAGTTACCGTATTTCCTATTCACTGTTTATGAGTTCACTCTATTATATTTTCTTCACAGAACTTTGTACTATCTGGCATTGAGTGGCACAGTCCACTAGAGTATATACTCTGTGAGTATAATAGAAAAGGATTTCTTGTGCATCTTTACGTACCTAGCATAATAAGCAACAGGCTGGCATATAAGAGCTGCTCAGTAAATATTTGTGAAAAGATTAAATGTAAGGCAACAGACTTAAAAAATAGTTTGATTTGAGTTTCTTTCACACATGACTGAATATTCCTTGTTCCTTGTTATATGATACTATCAGACAGTCTATTCAGATGATTTTTAAAAGATGTTTATAAAATCTGGATGAAGAAAACCAACAAATCCTCACAGAATTGTTTCCATTTTACGTGGTAATTTCATAGGCTACTGGACTAACTAGATAATCAAGAAGAAATGGATAAATTCTTAGAAGCATATAACCTACCAAAACAAAATCAAAGAAGAAATAAAAAGCCTGAACAGACAAACAACAAATAAGGATATTGAATCAGTTATTAAAAACTTCTCAACAAAGAGAAGCTTAGGGCTAGATGGCTTCACAGGTGAACTCTACCAAATATTTAAAGAAGAGTTGATATCAATCTTTCTCAAACTGTTGCAAAAAAAAACAGAAAAAGAAGTAACACTTCCAAATGCATTTTATGAGACCACCATTATACTTATACCAAAACCAGAGAAAGACATCACATCCACACAAAATTACAAGCCAGTATTCTTAATGAACATAGATGCAAACATCTTCAGTAAAATACTAGCAAGTTGAATTCAACAGCATATTAAAAGGATTATACAACAAGTCTTAGTGGAATTTATCCCTGAGACGCAATATATGAAAATAAATAATTGTGATATACATTAATGGAATAAAAGATTAAAAATACATGCTTATTTCAATAAATACAAAAAAGGTATTTGACAAAATTGATCATCGATCCATCGCATAAAAACTCTCAACAAAATAGGTATGAAATGAACATATATTATACTAAAGGCCACATGTGAAGATTACACTAATATTATAATAAATGGGAAATAATGAAAAGCTTTTTCTCTAGGATCTAGTGTACACCAAGAATGCCCACTATTGCCACTTCTATTCAATATAGTACTGGAAGTCTTAGCTAAAGCAATTGGAAAAGAAGAAGAAATAAAAGGCATCAGAATTAGAAACAAGTAAAATTTTCTGTCAGTAGATGTCATGACCAAATATTCAGAAATGCTTAAAGACTCAACAACCAAAAACAAAAAACTGTTGGAACCAATAAACAGATTGAGTACATTTTCAGAATACAAAATTAACATACAAAAATTAGTGGCATTTCTACACACAAGTAACAAACTATCCAAAAAGAAAATTAAGAAAACAATATAATTTATATTAGCATAAAAATGAATACAGTATTTAGAAATAAGCTTAACTAAAGAGATGAAAAATTTCTACACTGAAAATTATAAATTATTGATGTAGTAAATTAAAGAAGACACAAATAAATGAAAAGACATCCCATATTCGTGGGTTGCAAAATTATTATTGTTAAAATGGCCATAGTGCTCAAAGTAATTTATAGATTCAATGCAATCCCTATTAAAATTCTAATTACATTCTTTACAGAAATAGAAAAGGCAATCCTAAAATTCATATGGACTTGCAAAAGGCCTCAAGTAGCCAAAGCAATCTTGAACAAGAAGACAAAAGCTAGAGGCATCACACTTTCTAATTTTATAAATATATTTCAAAGCTACAGTAATCAAAGCAGTATGCTACTAGCATAAAAACAGATATATAGACCAATTAGATAGATTAGAGAGCTCAGAAATAGGTGCCAAAAGCACATAATAGGAAAAGGATAGTCTCTTCAATAAACAGTGTTGGGAAAAATTGAATATGCAAATGCAGAAAAATGAAAAAATAAAATGAGACCTATGTCTCACACTATATGCAAAAATCAATTCAAAATGGAATACAGACTTGTATTTAAAACCTGCAAATATAAAGCTACTAAAAGAAAACATGCATATAAGCTTCTTGACGTTGGTCTGGATGATAATTTTTGAAATATGACATCAAAAGCACAAGCAAAAAAAAGCAAAAATAAAGTAGAATTACATTAAACTAAAAAGCTGCTGTGCCAGCAAAAGAAACAATCATCAGAGTGAAAGGCAACCTATGAATTGAGATAAAGTATCTGCAAATCATATATCTGATAAGAATTAATATCCAAAAATGCATAAGGATGTCATACAACTCAAGAGGGAAAGAACAAATAATCTGATTTTTTAATGGACAAAGGATCTGAATAGACATATTTCCAAAAAGAGATACAAATGGGAAAAAACACGTTTATGCAAAGTGCCTAATATCACTAATCATCAGGGAAATGCAAATCAAAACCACAATGAAATATTACCTCTCACCTGTTGAGATGGCTATTATCAAAAAGATAAAAGATAACAAATGTTGTGCAAGAATGTGGAGAAAAGGGAACCCCTGTAATCTCTTTGTGGGAATGATAGCTGGTACAGTGATTGTAGAAAAGAGCATGGAAGTTCTTCAAAAAATTGAAGGTGGAACTACCTTATGATCCAGGATGATTCAGGAATCTCAACTCTGAATAGATTTATATACACACACACATATAGAGAGAGCTATATATATATATATATCTCCAAAGGAAATGAAATCAGATTGTCAAAAAGATACCTACACTTCTATGTTCATTGCAGCATTATACACAATAGCCAATATATGGACATAATGTAAATGTTGACAAATGAATGGATAAAGAAAACATGGTGTGTGTGTGTGTGTGTGTGTGTGTGTGTGTGTGTGTGGGTGTGTATATATGTAGGCAGAGATAGGATATTTTTTAGCCTTAAAACAAAAGAAAATCCTGTCATTTGTATGAAAATGGATGAACCTAGAGGATATTATGCTCAGTGAAATAAGCCAGATACAGAAAGACAAATACTGCATTGTTTCACTTATACATGAAATCTAAAATGGTCACTCTCATAGAAGTAGGGAGTAGAATGGTAGTTGCCAGAGGCTGGCAAAAGGGGAAAATTGGGAGATGCTGGTTAAAGGGTACAAAGTTTCAATATTGCAAACAAATAAGTTCTGGAGAGCTAATGTACAGCATGCTGACAACAGTTAACAATTCTGTATTACATACTTGAAATCTGCCAACAGGGTAGATCTGGTGTTCTCATTACACATGAAATAAACAGTAAAAGAAGAGGAAGACGAAGAGGAAGAAGGAGAAGAAGAAGAGGAAGAGGAAGAAGAAGAGGAAGAAGAAGAAGGAGGAGGAAGAGGAGGAGGGAGGAGAAGGAAGGAGGAGAAGGAAGGAGAAGAAAGCAGAAGAAGGAGGAAGAAATGACTTGAGGCAGGTGATGGATGTGTTAATTATCATGATTGTGGTGATTAGCTCACAACGTGTATGTATATTAAAACATCAAGTTGAATACCTTAAACATAGAGAACATATATTTGTCAGTTATACCTCAGTAAAGTAAAAAACTTAATAGGCTACAAAAATTCCAGAGTCATTATTTTTAAAATTAAATTTACAATGTTTTATCAATTAATACATGAATACATCTTAATTTTATGTCACTATAACTAGTACTATTCTAGGCAGTAACAAAAAATAGTATTCTAGTACTATTCTAGGTAGTAAGAAAAATATAATAGAAAACAAAGAAGATGAATGTAACACTTGGGAAATGAGCAGACTTAAAAAATAAATGAGATTACTATGATTTGAGTATGCATCCCAAAGCTGATGTGTTAGAAATTTGTTAGAAACTTGATCCTCAGTGCAACAGTGTTGGGAGGTGGGACCTACTGGGAGGTGTTTAGGTCATAATGGTTCTGCCCTCATGAATGTATTATTGTCATTCTTGTGGGATTAAGTTTATTATCTCAGGAGTGGGTTTTTATGAAAGCATATTTGCCCCCTCTTTGCCCTCTCTCACTCTGTCTCACCAATGTGAGGTCTTTCATCATATTATGACATACCAAAAAAGCCCTCGCCACATGTGGCCCCTTGATGTTTGACATCCAGTCTCCAAAATTGTGAGCCAAATACACTTATGTTCGTTATAAACTACCTAATCTATGGTTTTAGCAATACAAAATGAACTAAGACAGAAAATTAGTATCAAGAAGCAGGGCTGTTGTTATAACAAATACTTGAAAATGTGGAAGTGGCTTTGGAACAGGGCGATAGGTAGAGGTTGGAAGAGTTTGGAGGACAAGGCTAGAAAAAGTGTAGATATCTGTGGAGTATCAAGGGCAATTCTGGTGAGGACCTGGAAGACAAGACAATTTAGGGAGAGTCTAAATTTTCTTGGGCTTTATTTAAGTGGTTGCAATTAGAATGTTCATAGAAAAATGGACAGTAAAGGTGATTCTGATGAGATCACCTTTCATCTGACGAGATCAAATGAAACTGAGAAACAAGGTCAGCTAAGTAGCAAAGCACTCATGGTGCTGCATGGCTTCCTTTGGATACTTACAGGAAAGAAATGATTTAAAGGTAAATTTTATAATTAAAAGGGAACCAGAATGGAAATATGTGGAAAATTCTCAGCCTGGCCATGTAAAGAATAAAAAAGCATGTCTGGGAGATAATACAAAGGGTGTGTGGCCAAGAGATCATTTGCTAAAGAGATTAATATGGATAGAAGGAAGCCAGGCTCTATTTATGAAGACAATGGGAGAATGTCTCCAAAGGCATTTTAGAGATCTTTAAGGCAAACTGGGTCTTAAGGGCAAGTTTTCAAGAGAGATGCTCTTAGGACCTCAGTATTCACTGTCCTATGCCTTGTAACTCTGTTCTCTGATTCTGGGGCAGTGCCCTTTGGCCACCTCAACTGTGGCTCAAGCAGGCCCAGCTATCACTCAACTTGCAGATATGGAAGATACATGCCATAAACCTCAGCAATGTCCATGTAGTGCTAATCCTGCAGGGATGCAGAGTGCAAGAGCTATGATGGCATGGTGGTTTCAACCTAGATTTCAAAAGATGTTGTGAATAGCCTGGGGGCCCAGGCAGAGGCTTGTCACAAGTGTGGGATCACCGCAAAGAGTCCCCACTAGAGGAATGCCCAGCAGACCCATAGAAGCAGGAGTACCATGGAGAATCCCCACTAGAGCAACGCCTAGTGAGCCATAGAAGTGAAGCAGCACCCCCACACCCCAAAACTGTAGGGCCACTAGCATGCAACTTCAGTCTGGGAAAGCTGCAGGCATGAGTCTCCAAGTCATGAGAGCTGCTGGGTGGATTGAGACCAGCACGGCCACAGAGGCAGGGCTGTCTGAAGTTTTGGGGCCTGACCCTCACCCCAGTGTGCCCAGGATGTGGGACATGAGTCAAAGGAGATTATTCTCCAACTTTGAAGATTAATTGCTTTCCCTGTTGGGTTTTGGACTTACTGGGGAGCAGTTAGCCCATCTTGCCCTTTTCTCCCTTTTGGAACAGAAATGTCTATTTTATGCATGTCTTACCATAGTCTGTTGGAAGTATGCAACCTGTTTAATTTCACGGACTCATAGCTGCAGGTGAATTTGCCTTGGGATGAATTATGCCTTGAGTCTTATGTCTGATTAAGATAAGAATCTGAACTTTGAACTTTTCAGTTGATCCTGGAATCAGTTAAGAGTTTGGGGGCTACTCGAATGTAGTGAATGCATTTTGACTGTGAGAACAACATGAATTTTGGAGGCCAGGGGTGAAATGCTGCAGTTTATATGTGTCCTCCTAAGTTCATGTGTTTGAAATGTAATCCCCACTGCAATAGCGTTAAGAGCCGGGGCCTAATGGGAGGTGTTTAGGTCTTGAGAGCTCTGCCCTCATGAATGAATTAATATTGTTATCATGAGTTTGAGTTTATTACCATGGGAGCGAGTTTGTTATAAAAGCTAGTCTGGCCTTCTCTTGCCCTCTTTTGGTTTCTCTTGCCCATGTGATGCCTTCTGCCATGTTATGGTGCAGCAAAAGGGCCCTCACCAGATATGGTTCCTCAGTCTTGGACTTTCAAGCCTCCAGAATTATGATCCAAAGAAATTTCTGTTCATTACAAATTACCTAGTTTGTGTTGTTCTGTTATAGAAACACAAAATGAAATAAAAGAGGTTAATGTGAGTAGGAATAGTATACATTGAAAATGTGCTGGCATAAAAGAAGGATGGAATCATATTGCCTGGAGTAATCAGAGAAGATATTCTGGAGAGTATAAGACTAAATCTGGATCTGGAACTGTGGAGAAGTTTCTGATGATGAATGGGGGGAGGAAATAGCTCAAGTTAAGGAGAAAGGTGGAGTTAAATGCAACTTTTGTGAGGCATGGTGACTAGTGTACCACAGTCCACTGAAAAATTCATGTGGGGAATTCAGAGGACTAAATTGATAAAGTCAGGTTATTAGAGGGCATAAATTAGAAATATTTAGCTTTTATATTATTTACACTAGAGATTCTTGCACAGAAAAATGATCCCATGATAAATACCTTAGGAAAATTAATCTGGCATTAGTATGCAGAAAAGCTACAAGAGGAGAGGGTTTAGAAAACTCTGTGGAAACATTGATCTCAGTTCATATGGGAAATATTGAATTTGTTGGAAAGGGTGGAGGTGGGGACTATATGCAGAAGGAAGAAAAGATAGTTCATTCAAATTGAATTCTCGACATAAAATAGGAGGAAAAAGCAGAGAATCAGGATTACTCCTGTGCTTCTGTGTTTGGAAGAATGGGGAAAAGTTGAGACCATTGATGGAAATATACAAGTTGGAAGTAGAGCTAGTTTAGGAATAATTATAAATTTGGTTTTGATAATCTAAAGCAGTGGTAACATAAGTAAGTAGTATGTTTCTAATGGCAGTTCTCAGTTTGGGGTTTAAGCAAGAGGTCAAGGTAAGAACCACAGATTTGGCAATCAGTAGCATTGAATCCATAGGGATCCAGGTCCAACTTATGCTTTAGGCATAGTAGGCATAGTGCCTAGGGCTCGCAATACTTTTATTGACCCATAAACGCATGTTAATTTCTTTTTAATTAAAAGGAAAAATACGAACTTTAAGTCAAAAAAGGTTTTGCTATATAATATTAATATATTTGTCTTTATACCAGTGCAAGTGTAAAACATAAATTAATATTTTGTTTCATGAAAGAAGGGGCCCAGGAAGACAAAAGTGCCTAGGGCCCATGAAAATCATTATGATGTCTTATAGATTGAGCTATGATGGTGAAAATGAATTATTAGGAAGTGAGCAAAAGGCAAAGAATGAGTCTTAGAGCAATGGTTCCTAAGACTTGTTCTTCCCTTGACATATACATTTATATGCATAACATGCCTAAAAGCATTCATGGTGGTGTGAGGCATACATACTAACTCCTCACTAAATAGATACTGAGTAATTGGGCATGTATTTCTGCCAGCAGAAGCATGATGACTATTTTATCCACATCATGGTGACATGGCTTACAACCTCTAGCCAATTTTCTGTACATGGATCCTATCAATCCCCCAACTCCCTCCTTTAAGGGATCAATTAAAAAGAAGTAAAAGGAGATGTTAACTTAGCTTTCACAATCATTTTTCTTTGTTTAGATAGAGCATTTTCATTTTTTGAATCAGAAAAATAAAATCACACAAAACTATTATTATAATGGTCTTAAATATGAACATAGCGATAAAAGAATTCAGCATTCACTTGAGAATACTAATGCAAAATTAAACGGTATGTTGTTTAAGAATGGTAAGGAAACGTCTTCATATACCTGATTAGCCACCTGATTCTTCAGGTCTCCAAAGTGAGCTGTTAATGTAACATAAGGATGCAAAATATACTCCCAAAGCTCTGGGTCCCTACTCTATTAGTGATTTAAGACAAAAAGAAAGCATTTTATATGTTATATTTTCGTAAGTATATTTTGTTTTTCTGTTTTTCTGTGCTGAACTCCTCCTATGTCAAATATCACAAAATTGCTTTGAATTTTACTCCTGAGAAGACATGGTATTTACAACTTATCTACAATTAGGTTGACCAGAAATTAATTCCTTGTTTTTGGTACATTCCTAAACTGTGCTCCCATTATTCTTCAATAAACTTTGCTAAAGGAAAGACTACATTTCTTTAACACTGCAAATAATAAAGTTGACTGTGTATTTGAGCAGGTTGACAGCTTCACTTAGCAAACTCACCAGAAATTCTGAAAACAAATAGTGGGCTGACAATGGTTGAGATGACAACAGAAATAATTTCAAGCAGTAATGAAAACATATTAAGCTAGTACACATAACAGTACAAGCCTTTTCTTTTTAAATGGTATAAAAAGGAAAGCAATCAAAAGAGGAGGCAATGTGCCCATTAGGTATGGCACAAAGTCTTGGCCCATTGCAATAAGTTATTTACAAAATCAAGTTATGCATCCTTTGTCCTTACCAGCAGGTGCAGCTATTAAGCAGGAAACATTCACATATAATATGGCCTTGAGGGAAAAAATAGATGGTTTCTTTTCCTTTCCCTTTTCACTACAAATGCCTAACACCAGCACGATAATTTAATAATTCAATTTTCATTTATAGAAAAAAAATCCATTTATTTGGAGTATTTTTTTTTTTTTTTTTTTGAGATAGAGTTTTGCTCTGGTTGCCCAGGCTGGAGTGCAATGGTGCGATTTCCATTCACTGAAACCTCCGCCTCCAAGGTTCAAGTGATTCTCCTGCCTCAGTCTCCCAAGTAGCTGGGATTACAGGCGGCCGCCACCATGCCTGGCTAATTTTTGTATTTTTAGTAGAGATGGGGTTTCACCATGTTGGCCAGGCTGGTCTCAAACTCCTGACCTCGTGATCTGCCCACCTCAGCCTCCCAAAGTGCTGGGATTACTTACAGGCATGAGTCACCGCACCCAGCCTGGAGTCTTAAAATCACTAAACTCTGAATTCTTAAGTGTGATCAAATCTTATGTTGCATATTTACTTAAGAAAATGCCTTTTTTGGTCCTCTATTTTCTTTTTTTTTTTTTTTAATTTATTATTATTATACTTTAAGTTGTAGGGTACATGTGCATAACGTGCAGGTTTGTTACATATGTATACTTGTGCCATGTTGGTGTGCTGCACCCATCAACTCATCATTTACATCAGGTATAACTCCCAATGCAATCCCTCCCCCCTCCCCCCTCCCCATGATAGGCCCCGGTGTGTGATGTTCCCCTTCCTGAGTCCAAGTGATCTCATTGTTCAGTTCCCACCTATGAGTGAGAACATGCTTATGTGATTAGTTTTCCTTCAAGTTTTTAGCAGAAGCCTACAACTGGAGTGTATGTTTAAGGGGAGCAGAATCAGCTATACATTTCCTCTTTAATAAAGTGAGCTATCCCGGATATGGTAAAAGCAGCCCTGTAGTACTGAAAACTGACCAGAGTTTACCTCTAGAAGTGGGATCATAATTGGAGTGGGTGCTGGGTGGTGGTTTTGTGGTGTCTACCTTGAGGTAGATAATGGAGTAACAAATGTGGAAAGCACCCAGTTTGTCAGCAATGTCCTTGGAAAGTGTTCAGAATGCAAAAAAGAAAAGGCTGAAGAACCTAGAAATCATGGGTTTAAGGAGCAGAAAAAGCAAATGACATATAGTTGTGAATGAGACAGGATGAAATTCAGCAACGAGTAACGTTTTACAAGCAGAAAGATAAGAGAATCAAAGAACGTGGCCGGGCGCGGTGGCTCAAGCCTGTAATCCCAGCACTTTGGGAGGCCGAGGCGGGTGGATCACGAGGTCAGGAGATCGAGACTATCCTGGCTAACATGGTGAAACCCCGTCTCTACTAAAAATACAAAAAAAAAACTAGCCAGGCGAGGTGGCGGGCGCCTGTAGTCTCAGCTACTTGGGAGGCTGAGGCGGGAGAATGGCGTGAACCCGGGAGGCGGAGCTTGCAGTGAGCTGAGATCGCGCCACTGCACTCCAGCCTGGGAGACACAGCGAGACTCCGTCTCAAAAAAAAAAAAAAAAAAAAAAAAAAAAAAAAAAAAAAAAGAGAATCAAAGAACGATCAACAGTACCAAATGATAAAAACAGACAACCTTCCACTGAATTTGGAATTAGAATAGTTTCAGGGAAACTGGTATGATATAAAACCAGAATGCAGTGGGTTGTATGACTATAAAAGGTAAAGCAAAATTAAATTTCCTTTGAGTATCTTGGGTGTAAATGGAAGAAGCAAGTTAGGGCAGTATTTGGGAGAACGAATGACTCTTAGAGGAGAAAAAGGAAATGGAGCACAATGACATGAGAAAATTTAAAGAACTAGATGAGAAGGGAAAAAAGCAAAAGATAACACACTATGAAGCAAAGTCAATGGGTTCCCAGAGGTCTTGGAGGAGGTGGTAAAAGTTAACCTCTGAAGCTCAGGTGACAGTATTGCTTTTGATGGGGAGGTATTCTCTTTCTGAGACAGCAGGAGAGAGAGGGAGATATGTGTAGACATAGGTAATTGGCTCTTTGTAAAGGATGGGCAGAGTTTCTATTTTACCTTCTTCATTATTTTTTTTTCCACGAAATAGGCAAGAACACTTGCTGAGAGTGAGAGTAGCAGGAGTGTGGTAAGTACCTTGAGTTGAGTAGGAAATCTTTGAAATAAATGCTGATATCTTATAGGCAGCTGGAAACCGTAATTATGTAGGGTCACCATCCATATTGTTGCCTACATAAGGGCTTAAAGTGGATGGTAAAACTAATTCATAACTGACTTTGCAGAGACAGAATAATAGAAGAACAGGGAACTGATGAAATGACTCCTCCTGAGAAATTGGGTGAAATGGTTAAAGGTGTACAGTATATGAAGGGAAGCTCTTTAGAGTCAGTGTTTCTTATTGATCTTTATGACTCCAAATTTAGCAAAGAAACCAGCTTGTGACAGGCACAAAATAAATGATAGTTAAATGAAGGATGTCATGAAGTGGCTAATGGAAACAAAGAAGTGTCTATCTTGATGACATTAAACATAGTAATAATAATCCTACTACCAATAATAATGACAATAATAGCACACATTTATTGAGCGCTTATATGTGCCAATCACTGTTTTGAGCTCTTAATTTTCATTCTCACTTTTAATCCTCACATCAGTATATGAGGCACATAATATTGTCACTTAAATTTTACAAGGGAGGATCAGAGAGATCAAGTAACTTGCCAAAGCCACATAGATAATGAATAGAGGAGTGAAGGTTTAAATCAAGAAGTCTAATTCCTAAGCTCATGGTCTGTAGAGGAGTGAGAGAACAAGAAGTATAGGAATATATGACTGAAGAGATGATATAGAGGTTTTAAGATTGATTTTGTAGCCACATTCTCCATCATTTACTCCTCTCCTACTTACTGTTTACCACACCATGTCTAATGCACAACAGATATTTGATAAAAGGTTGAGTGATTGTATAATAGAGGGTTTTGACAAGAGATGCAGTGGCGCTGCACATTTAAATCACTACATCATTTAAAATAGAGTAATAGCCTTTGAAATCTTTTTATTCTAGCATAAATATTTTTAGGTGACAAATATAAAACATAAATGAGACAATCAATAATTATCAGGCAATGATGGTAGCCTTGGTGTGTGATCTTTGTATCTTAATATTAAGATATTTTCCTTAAGGGTGGGGCTGGTCTAGTTTGTCCATCACTAGGATATTACAACCTAGGTCGTCAGGTTTTCTTGCACTTCGCTGACTCTCAGATTTCTTGTTGAGGTACCTGGAACTATGATGCTACCCTACTTTATTGGCTTATTATTAGGTAGAATTTTATTTAAGAATATAAAACAGGATTTCACAAATTTATTTGAAACCCATGCTCTGCTTTAGTAAACGCAAACATCACAAGTTCTACTTTAATGTTATTGGGAACAAGTAAATCCTGTGAAGAAGAGGAAATCAGAAAAATGGGCAACATGCTACTTATAAATTACAGCCTGACTCCTACCCTCCTTAGCTTTAAGAATCAGTCTTCAAACATTTGAAGTTTAAGGTAACTTATGAAATTGAAGAATAGAAAGAATCTAGATCAAAGTTATGTTTAAAATGTTATGTTGCCCTTGTTGCCCGTAAATACCCTTGGTAATTTCAGTTAGGATGCTATTACTTTAATCAACTTTACTTAGGTCCTTGAGATCTTAAAACTAATACAACATTTTTCTTTTACACAAATGTTCTTCAGTTGTATTAACACATTAATTCAAACTGAAATCTGAAAGTCTAAGTTTGAGGAGATTAGATTGGAAAAGATTTAATTATAATATCTTAACGGGCAAGGGATCAACCTTCTGCCATAACTTTGTGTGCTAATATAGTGTTTCCGTAGTATTTCCCTTATATTTACAATATTTAGGGAAAAAAAGCACTTGAACAAAAAAAATTCAACAAATATATTTGAATAAAAACTCTGTAGGTGAAAATAATAGATGTTTAGATATTTTTCTTTTAATATTAGCTTCCAGAGAGCAGAAAATAAGTTAGATATTTTAGATAAAAGATTTCTAATAGAATATATAATGTTCTATGGGGATGTTTTTGAATGATACATATAGAAAATTTATTGGAGGAAAGGAAACTGAAGCAAATAAAAAAGACTAATGTTTTACTTTTCAGCACATTCAAACATAATTTCAGCAGCACAATATATAAGTAATTCTTAGTACTAAGAAATAGACTAAATATTTTATTTTAAACTATAAAATAATTATAACTCGATATTATAATATTGAATTTGATCATGTTCTCCAAAGAACAGAGGAAAAAAGAATTGCAGATACTGAGATAGCCTTGAAAATAAGAACTCATACATATGTTTAGAGTCTAAAAAACATCAGATTACTCTCTTTACTATTGCATTTCTGTTTGGTGTTCTTGGGAACCAATTTCTTGCAAGCTTCCAAATCATTTTTTTAAAATTTAACTTTGAAAGGGTTTTTTAATTATAAAAATAATTCAGGCTTATTTTAGAAAAACTGGAAAACGTATTAAAGTAAAACAAAACAATTGTCCAAGCCCTTCCTAGATAGAAATATTGCCAGAATTTTGGTGTATTTTCTTCACTCATCTTTCAAAGTTTAATTTAATTATGAGATTTTTGGGTTTGCCTTATTTTGTTTTTATCTTATCAATTATATTTTTATTTTCTGAAAGTAGTGTTACACACATAGAAAGAGTTTGTAATGTAGAAAGGAGAAAAATATGAGGCTCCCATATAGGTCTAAACTAGGCGAGGTATGAGACAGTAGAGAAGGAATAATAAGGAATGGTGTATTCATTGGATAGTCTAGGTTTATTTTGACTTATGCCAGTCTGGGCATGGTGGCACACACCTGTAATCCCAGCAATCTGGGAGGCCAAGGCTGGTGGATCACTTGGGGTCAGGAGTTTGAGACCAGCCTGGCCAACATGGTGAAACCTCATCTCTGTGAAAAATACAGAAATTAGCCAGGCCTGGTGGTGGGCACCTGTAATCCCAGTTACTCAGGAGGCTGAGGCAGGAGAATCAATTGAAGTCAAAAGATGGAGGTTGCAGTGAGACAGGATAGCATCACTGCACTCCAGCTTAGGTGACAAAGCAAGACTCCATCTCACAAAAAAAAAAAAAAAAAAAAAAAAAAGGAAAGAAAAAGAAAAAAAATTATTTATGCTGCACAAACATTGGTTTGCAGATGTGGTGAGTGGCTCTGCTCCAGAGGCACTCAGGGACCCAGGCTGATGGAGACTTAACCTCATGAGACACTGCCAGACACCACGGCAGGGCAATAAAAGAGCTGGGAAATCATACATAAGCGTTGAACTGCTTGAGCCAGGAATGACATGCATCAGTGCTACTGTGTTTTCCCTGGCAGTAGTCACATGGCTCTCCCTAATGGCAAAGAAACTGAGAAATGTAGGGGAGCAAATAAAATATTTGGTGGGTGCCACATTCTCTAATGCAGAAACAAAATGAAGAGATTTATATTTTTACATGTGTGTAAGAGTTTAAGTTCCTTGTTAGCCCTGATTTGATCACTACACAATCTATGCATATAACAAAATCGCACATGTTCCCCATAAATTTGTGCAAACAAAAAATGGAAAAAAATCTCACTTTAAAAAATTTTTCGAGTTGCCCTGACATCTCATCTCCTTTCATAGGACTCTAATAACATTTACAATCTTAGTATGATTAAAAATAATTACATAAATAATTACATTGTCTTAAACTTTTCTTAGTTTCATTTGTTTTCCTACACAGATTTTCATGCACAGAATAAGTGTTAGGCAACATTTATTCCATGAATATTGGTCTGTAACTTAAATTTTGTAGACAAGATAAACTAAAGATTACTAAAATATAAACTGTTATTTTGATATATTAATGATATACCTTGACAAAAATAGTATCCTATGTTTTGGTCTCTGCTTCACTGGAACTACATCATTTACCTTCTCATCCTGAGTGGTTTCCCATTCCTTAAATAATGAAATCCATGCTTCTTCATATGACATATAAAATTCTCCAATCTCTGGCCCTTGCTTACATCTCCGTTTACCTCCTAGCTGACATTTTATGCTCTCAAAGCATTTTTAGTATTTCCCAATACACCACACTGCTTTTTCTTTCAGTGATTTTGCTTGAACAGTCTTTGCATGGATCATCTTTCTGAATGTCAATCTCTTTTTCTAGAACACACCAACATTTCCTGATGAATTTCTAGTTGTTGCCTAAGACTCAGCTCAGATGTTATGTTTTCCTGGGACAACTTTCTGTCTTGTTTGTTCAAATAGTACCCTGTGCAATAATACTCTGTCGTGGAACCATCAGCTTATAATGGTCTCTTACATGACTGTCCCCTTTACCAGACGGTGAGCTTTCCAAGGCCAGTGAATAGGTCTAGTTTACCTTTGGACTCTGGTACCAATCATAGTAATTAATTTATGGGTTTGAAGGTTAGATAATTGGATCCAACAGGTAGAGTAGTCTGAAAGCCTTTTCCTTTACATTTTCCACAGTCCCTGAAATGCACCCTTCAAACCATTCTTGTTTGTTTCATTTTATTAATTCAGTATGGGGTCTTGTAAAGTTGGAGGTTACAGACAACATTAATTCAGAGTGCTTTTAAATAGGATGGAATTTTGCACCATGTTTCAAGGATTGCTTTCTGCACCCTGGTACAGAGGGGTCAGTTAACTTTACAGTGTGCCTCAGGTAGGCACATTATGTTCCTTCTCACCCTAGTAGGGCTTTCAAACTATTATGCCTTTCCAAGAGCCAGAAGTGCAGATTCTATGAAAAATGAATTATTAATGTCTGATTTTCACAGCAATAAAATATTTTTGCTCAAAGAGTAGCATTTCTTCCATGCTCTCAGACATTCTTCCTTAATATAAAATCCTGACCCTTTAGTAAGGTGTCTTTTTGAATCACAGATTTGCTGACTTTAATAAAGACACTGCTGTTACTTTTAATCAGCATACAAGTTGAGTTTGGAAACTTTGTGGTCTGATGACAATAAAAACTACAAGTGAATAGTTATACATAAATATATAAATAAGACTCAACATTTCCTATGCAGAAAATGTAGTTTCAAGGTAAGTTCAAATAGGGGCCTTTTTTTTTTTTTTTTTTCAGAAAAAGGTTCTCTGTATAAGTGTAGATCTCTATTTGACCAAGGGAATACTTATGTACAGTAGGAGACAGTGCAAAGCTTTCTGTCCTCTTAGATTCTACATTTCTGTCCTCTCAACCCTACTTGTGGTTTTACACTGTTAATTACACTATTTGCTCTGTTTCGTATTGCATTCAGATCATTTACCTCAGATCTAGTTAAAAACATCTCTTTACCAGTAATTCAGCATTTAAAAGTTACATTATTCAGAATTTAAAAAATTAAATCACTTTTACATTGTTAACTAACATTTGTAAATGAATTTCAAGGCTACTGATTATATAATCTTCTCAAAAAATATTCAATTTTTGTTTGCTTGCTATTCTAATTGCTCTTAAGTCAAATGATGGGGACTTTTTGTTCCCTGACATTTATGTTAGTCACTTACAGAAGCTCAACTTGGGCTATTTACAGGATCCACAAATCCACAGAGCAATTAAGCTTTGTCTAGCAGTAGGTTTCAATCTTTGTTCAGTAAATATAGTTGCTGTAAATGTAGGGCAACTTGCCTTGTTTTTTGAATTGGAAAAAGTGCAACCACGGTTGCTTCTGCCTAATCTTTCTGTAATGGCTCAGCCTCATGGTTACCCATCAAACTGCAATTTTGAAGTTCATTTATTAAACCATAGAGGAAAAAAGTTTGAAGCTTTATCGGATCATGAAAAACCAAATACAGTGTCTCTTTCTAACAAAGGCTGTTACAATTCTGAAGGTGATTTGAAACATGACATTTTTAAGAGTAACCTCCCCTAGAATGGATTTTCTGTGTTGGTTTCCAAAGGGAAACCATCTAAAATGACACCTCCTAATGCTGAAAGGGTGCGTGAAGCCCACGTAATTTTACCAATGCCTGGGTTTGCCCAGAATACTGCAATTAACCTCTGTTTCAGCAACTGTGACTGATATCATAAGAGGCACCACAAAAAGGGTCCAGGACTTTGCCAGGCTTCTCATTGTTCCTTTTCAGCTTCATATTGGGGGTATGGTCTCAGAGAGGCTTCAATATATCGCTAGTCAACTATCTTTCCTCAAAGTTTACCAAATTCTATTCCCCATTTGAATCTGCTCAGAACACACACAGTGACTTCAGACAAGAAGGACTCTCCAAAAGTAGTTTATCAATAGAGATTGAAGTCATTGTTTTCTCAATGAAGTATCAGGCACTGTAAGAATAAACAGAAATTACAAGTATGATCTCTGGCTGAAAATGGCTGCTTCCTATCTAGATAGAGACATATAACATGAAAAACATAAACGTTACTTGAGAGACGAAAAACATGAATAGAGTCTTGTCTTTAGTAACATATTTTTTTCTTCATGTATTAACATGAACTACTTTATGAAATTTAGCTATATCTTCGATGCCATTTTCACATTCAGACCTGGTTTGCATGCCTTGTATATGGCAGTCAGAGTACTGGATGATTTTACATACCGGTTTCCAAAAGGTATAAAGTTGGAATAATTATCTCCACTTTACAGATGAGAAAAGTAAAGCTCACAGTGTTTAAGTAATTAGCCACTCTCATTCAGTTAGTTTGCTAATGAGTCTGGATTCAAGCCCAGGTCTACTCAGGGAGTCTGAAGAGATGGGCATGGAGCAGGTATGTGTCACTCTAGGAGGTGATGTGACAGCTGATGGCTGTGATGACAGGGAGGTGCTGAGTTCTGAGATAGGGAGTGGTGGGTATGATACCCACAGAAGGTGCCAAAAGGGAGAGGCTGGTGATGAAGGCAGTAAGCAGCAGGTCAGTTTGTCTCAATGGTATCCATTTACTGCCTTTTGGAATCTTCCAAATCCCCCACTACACACATGGTTGAACTCTGTCACTGCAAGTACTGGTAACATCAGGCAGAAATTCGGAACTGAATGAGCCCAGGATTTGCAGTCAGATAGATCTTGTAAATTCTTGTTTCTTCACTTATCAAATATGTGTCATTAAACAAGTTAATCACTTAACTGAATTCTAGTTTTCTATTTTATACAAATATGACAGTTACCTCATGGTGGATTACATTAAATAATAAGAGAAAGCACTTAGCACAGCTTCTGTCACCTAGTAGGTGCTCAGTAAATGCTAGTTTACTTTCATCTTTATTTTATTCACTTTCTTTTTCCTGCCAACTAAAACATTCTGATGATTGTTTTATTCAGACTCTTCCAGCTGATAGAATCATATTAGTTTATTTCTCCCCAATATGGAAACACATTTTCATATTCTGTGGTAAGCTCTTGGGATTTTGTGACACCTTACTCTTGCACACTATTACACATATTAGTACTTGTGTCTCTTCCCGGTGTCCGGTAGCAAACAAATACGTCTAAAGACATAGATTTTATGTATTATCCTGGAGACAGCTGAAAAGAATTCCAGAAGCAAGTAAACAGAGGTAACCATGGGAAGACTCTGCCTCTGTGAGCAGACTGAAAATGCAAAGCAGAAGGTCATTGCAGTCCTAGGGTAGCTGGAACTCCAGACTATGGCTTAGTGAAGGATTCAACTCTCCCTCTAATTCCCCCTGAAATCAGCCTCAGTGATGTTCTTCTAGCTAGTCTCTGTGGATCTAGTCTTGTTTTCTCTTTATTTTTTTCTTCACCCAGCAACTAGAGTGATGTTCATTTATTTATTTAAAAAGTATTTCACGACTCACCGTTGCTGTTAGGGTAAAATCTGAAAAACGTAGCTGGCATTAAAGTCCTTCAGGATTGGCCCCTTTACTCCTCCAGCTGACTCTTGGCCATTCAAATCATATCCTGCAGTTTCAGGGACATATACATCATGTCCCTGACTCTCCAGAGTACCTGGTACACATGAGGTACTCATTAAATAGTTGTGGAATAAACTACTGTACTCAGACATTCTGCTCCCGTTGATGTCTGACTTTTTTGCTAATTTAGAACTACTGCAAATAGTATTATAAAAGCTTTTATCTCAGGAACTTAACCAGCAACCAATTATACTAATATCAAGAATAATCTATAGCATAGATTGTCTAGCAAAAGATTTGACTGATGTGACTATGTTTTTCATAATTGCTTTTTGACCATCTATTTTCTTTGGCTTTTGCCTCTCTTTGTCAAACCTAGCTTTGTAGGCATCTATTCAAAATATCTGCTGATAAAAGGAAATTGTCAAGAAATCAATTATTTCTCATAGCATTTGAAACGATTTTACTAAGTAAAATGAGTCAATAATTGGACACAGTGTAAGCAAGCTCCACCTCCTGGGTTCACGCCATTCTTCTGCCTCAGCATCCCGAGTAGCTGGGACTACAGGTGCCCACCACCATGCCCGGCTAATATTTTGTGTTTTTAGTAGAGACGGGGTTTCACCATGTTGGCCAGGCTGGTTTCCAATGCCTGACCTCGTGATCTGCTGGCCTCAGCCTCCCAAAGTGCTGGGATTACAGGAGTGAACCACCGCGCCCCTCAAGCCAGCTAATATTTAAAGAAGACTTCAGTGATTCCTTACTCTGTGGATACTTAGGAATTGTTCCGTAATTTGAAAGATTGTTGGAAAGGGGGTGTTTATCCCTGTTCTTAATCATAAATTGGAGACACTGCATTTCTCCGGTAGCTGAAGGTCTTCTCTTCTGTAGTACAATTATCTAACCTATTCTTGTAACTAAATAGGTAAAAGTTAAAGCATGCCTATCATTTCTTATTGAAATTAATAAGAATTAAGTTTTCCCTATTCCGTCATCTATTTTTGGATGTGGATTCTCAGAAACTGATCACAGTGTACCTCGAGTCAATGACTACAACTCACAGACCTTCACTACTTTTGTGTTGAGTACTAGAGAAATGCGTGAATTAATTTATGCCCTGATAAACCTGAAATGCTTATTAGGTCAGTTAAAACTAATAGTAACAACTAAGTGCTAATATAATAATTTCATTACAAGATAAAACTGATAAGACAAAATTAGTCAGTAATTGTACAATGAAGTGCCACGGTGATGAATGAAATTCTCTGTTCACTGTTACTCCTGTTGTATCTATCATGTTTATATCCACATTAAATATGATATATATTATTCCTCTTTTATACCTGAGAAGGTATGGGAGAGGAGTGGATAGGGAGGGAAGGGAGGCAAAAATTATGTAGAATGCATTTATCAGTATCTGTCTTATTTTCCTGTCTGATTTCTATTTAATTTTCCCAGAATGCACAAGATCTCATAAAATAATTTAGCTTATGAAAATTAAAAGTACTATGATTGATACCCAGGTGTAAACAAAAATCTGTGTTCAGAAGCAAAGCTTAGTTGTTAAACTCAAATCTGTAAGAGGCAAACATCTATTTGAGTCACTATATGAACTTTATATCCAAGAGAATGGGTTAGGGAATAAAAATATCTAGTCAGGTATGACTGACATCTAATCATGGAAAACTATTGGTGGTGATAATAATAGCAATATTAGATAATGTTTATCAAGCACCTACCAAGTGTCAAGCCCTTTACTAAATATTTTATATTCATTACCTCATTCAATCTTGACAATACTCCAAGAGGCATTCCCTTTTAGTATCCCATTTAAGCAATGAGGAAATGAAGTTTAAATAATCTCTCCTGGAGTGGCCAGCTAATACGTGGTGGAGCTTTGATTCTAAGCCATGAGTTTAAATTACTCCAAAGCTCGAGTCCTTCACCACTAGCCTTTTACTATACCAAGATGAACAGAAATGTTATTTCAGTTAAAAGGTGGGTCACTTTACAAATATAAAGTTAGATAGAAAAATAGAAAATGCTAAAATGTGCCTGGTGAATCCTCCTCAGTGACAGTAAAATGCAAAATTTCTAGAAACATTCTATAATTTCTAAGCTTCTAAATTTAAATGTTTCCCTGAGTTTCTCAGTTCCTCTGTTGTCCTTCCCTGACAATAACACTTCACCAATTGTAG
>NC_092134.1:125156930-125234430 GCF_043159975.1 Macaca nemestrina | reverse complement strand
ATCAGAGAACAGCTTGTAAAGTATTAGGAAGACTGAGTACAAACTATGAGTTCCTTAATTTGATGAGGGACTATCTTGTTTGGTAGTTGAAAATAATGGCCTCGAAGAATGGACACAGCTGAACATACTCTACAGATGAACTTTTCGACAGATGTGCTATAAACAAACCACAATATTAAGTTTAGAGATAAAAGTCTTCTTTCTTGCATTCTGTTATTCAACAACAGGGCCTCCATGTTTGAACCATAGGGACATTTTCCTTTTAATATAGCATCTATACCATACCAGATAACATAAATACTTAAGATGTATTTAATATTAAATTTAGCCTTTTAAATGTTTAGAATTCACATAAAACCCAAAGAATAACATATGCTGAATAAAATCAATCTTAATGAGTCTCAGGTTGTTTGTTTGTTTGTCTTCCTTTAGGGCAGAAGAGAGCCGACTGGGTAAATAGTTCAATGAAACATGGTTACCTACTATGCCCTCTCTTACTATCTACCCTTTATTATTCCCTGGCACCGCTCTACTTTCCAGAGAGCAGGTAACTAGTGCAATCAAATCCCCTGATACACCTAAAAAATCTGTCTGCCTCAGGTTCCCTATAGTCTAGTCAGTGTTTTGTGTGGTATGCCTCGTTTCCAGTAACCCAGTTAAATTAAAGGTTTGTTGAGGGCTAGGCAATCTACATAATCACTTTGTATGTTTATGTTTTGGGGTTACTGTCTTCCTTATTTCTTAAGAATGACCTTGGAGTTTTTTAAAAACATGCCAATAAATTACTGCATTTTTTTCTCGTTTTCTGTGTGTATTCCCTTAAATAATAAAACTGCCATTACTAGGGACTAGATTGAGTCGTTACTTGTAAATTAAATGCTCTATATGTTTAAATGTGGATTAAAAATGTCCATTTTACTTGACTTTGCACATAGAAGACCTAAGCATGAAAATAATTTTATGTTCCATATATATCAAAATCATATAAAACGCACAGACATATTTCATCTATTAGGACCACAGATGGGAAACCTTTCTAAACATACGAACAAGTCTATTTACTTATGAACTGAGGCATTAAATTATATTTTAAATTCTCTTTTTTAACAAAAGTCTATTTCATATCTACTTGTACAGACATTTCACCGGATACTAGGAGGGATATGAATGAGTTCAAGTAAATGGACCCTGATCTCAAAGGTCTGAAGCTTGTTGTGAAAACTGAAAAACAAACATGCTCAGAGAAACCAGAGTAAACACTTAAAATGGCAGTAATTTCACAATTGCATGCCACCGCTTGATTGCAAAATGGTAAAATATGAGAATTAATGGACCACTCAGAGTGGCGTTATATTTAAATGGTAAGATTTCTTCGAAGAGGTAAGATTGACACAAAGCATAGAAAATAGATCAATGAAAAAGCAAACAGTGTTCAGTGGTGACCTTGTCTTTATGGTCCTGATAATTCACTCATTATCCATGTTATACATCCACTGTGGGAGCAAGGGGATGTACATATTAACCAAACTGAAACTATTACAGGGATATTTTCCAAGAACTGTATTTGCAGAGATGATAACTGCCATATTTATTGAATCTTTTCTATGTGCTAGGCATTGTGTTAAATGCTTTACATACTTCATTATTCAATCCCTAGATAAATCTACAAAGTAGGTTATATTATCTCTGGTATATAGATTAGGAAGAAAAGCTTTAGAGAGCTTGTACAAGATCCGACTGCTATGGACTGGTACATTACTGAGCTAGTATTGATCGAAAATCAGGCCTGTCTTGCTCCAAAGCCTCATTCTTTTCCTTAGGCCATGCTACCTGCAGTATGCCTGGAACATCACCTCAGGTACCAATGTCTAGCTGAAATATATCCTCAACATGTGAGCAGTAAGTTTTAATTTACTAACTTATTGATAGTTTGGCAAGCATTAATTGAGTGTTTACTGTGTGTTAGGTGCTGTGAACAAAGCCAGAGAAGATAATAAATTTTCCAGGCCTCTAAATACCCACGTTCTAGTAAAGGCAGAGCTCAATAACTGCCATAAATATTTAAGATACAAAGAACGCACTTCCAGGGATGAGGACAAAAGTTTTGAGATGGTTTTATCAAAAAGGTAACATTTGAACTAGATCTTGATGGATGACCTTCTAGTTGGCCAGTTGCATAAGGTTGACCAGGCAGTAGGCCCCATGTACAGAGGTTTCAGAGAACTTCTAGTTGTGCCACTTGGTCAGAGTTAAAAGTTTGTCGGGAATAGTGATTTAAAAAAATAAGGTAAGAAAATGAACAGGAGCTAAATTATAAAAGATGACCTTTGTAAACCAAAAATAAAATTCTAAGAGCCTCCCGCGATCAACTGACCGAATGGACCCCGTCTCTCAGCCAATGGGATTTCAAATAAACCTGAAAAATGAGTTCAGGCCATGGTGGGAAGGGAGTTCAGACATGCCTCATTATACTCTCCTCCCGAATTCAGGCACAAGTTACCAACATTAACATTAAACCTGATATTTTAAGACTGACAAAACAGACTCTTTGTAGCAGTAGGATACCAAATTCCAACCTGACTGTAGCATAGCGTCACATGACAGATAGCAGGCCGCAAAAGAAATCAAAGTATTTTACCCCAGATTATACTGCTTTGACATATTTTGGAATGGCTCAATATAGCTGTTTCGTCTGGGGAAAAACTGCATTACATAGAGAATCTCCTTCTCTTACTGAGTCTTTTCTGGAGAGTTTAGCAACTTTCAAAGATCTGAACAGGAAATATTTGCCATCTATTGTCTCTAAGGATGGCCACCTATTAGATTTCATCAACATAATAAGAATCTTAGGCTGGGCATGGTGACTCATACCTGTAATCCCAGTACATTGGGAGGCCAAGGTGGGCAGATCACCTGAGGTCAGGAGTTCGAGACCAGTCTGGCCAACATGGCAAAACTCCATCTCTATTCAAAATACGAAAACGACAATAACAACAACAAAACATTAGCTGGCGGTGGTGGGGCATACCTGTAGTCCCAGCTACTCGGGAGGCTGAGGTAGGAGAATCACTTGAACCTGGGAGGAGGAGGTTGCAATGAGCTGAGATCAAGCCACTGTACTCTAGCTCAAGTGACAGAACAAGACTCCATCTCAAAAAAAAAAAAAAAAAAAAAAAGAAAGAAAAAGAGAAGGAAAAAAGAACCTGGTATCCCAAGCCCTTACCCTAATCCAGACACTCCTTTCTATTGATTCCAGGTTTTTAGTAGTAACTTAACTCTTTTAACCAATCACCAATCACAATATCTTTGAATCTACCTGTAAACCTCCCACCACATCCCCCCGCCTTTCTGGACCAAACCAATGTTTACCTCACATGTATTGATTGATGGCTTTTATCTCCCTAAAACATACAAAACGAAGTTGTAACCAAACCGCTTTGAGCATATATATTTAGGACCTCTTGAGACTGTGCTTTGGGCCATGGTCATTCACATTTGGTTCAGGATAAATACCTTTAAGTATTTTGCAAAGTTTGCTTTCTCTGTCGACACCTCATATGCCATGGCAAAGATAAAAGATTTGACATATTATTAAAGCAGTGGGGACTCATTAATAAATTTAAAGCACAGAGTTTCTTAATATATTTGTTTTTGAGAGAGAAAGAATAAAGAGTTGGTGAAACAGAAAGCAAACAAAGAGGTCAAAAAGAGGGAGAATTTAAATATAAAGTAGTGTAGAGAGGAGTTGTTTAGGAGACATAATCAAGAGAACGTGCTGGCTGATGAATAAGGAGCAATTCAGGATAGTTTCAGACTTTCTGCTTTTTGGGATTGGCTGAATGGTAGAAGGAGATAGGAGATATACGAGGAGGAGTCATTATGGGTGAGGAATTTATTATTGGATATTTTAAATTTGAAAGGCCAATGACACATTCAGGTATGTAAGAAGTAGTTGGATTCTGAATAAATGAGATATAAAACAGAGGAGTGGTATGAGGGAGCAAAACTGTTGTCTTCATTACTGTAGCGATTAGCTTAGATAATATGGCTTAATATGAGAGCCAAAAAACTCTGATAAAGAACTTCAAAAAAGCCCTTGACAGGGTCGGGCCCATGTGGAAAGTTTGGGGAGATACAAATAACAGGGCAGATAAACAGAGGCTGAAAATAGAAAAGGGAGTTATCAATTGGAGCAACCTCCCAAAAGACCAGGAGAGTGATATCTAGGGCACAGATCACTGGGATTAGACACCTCCTATCTCTCAGACACTGAGCTACGTTCTGGGGATACGTTGAAGAACAAGGAAAACACCGACTGCACTTTTGTGGAGCAGTATAGTATGGGATGCCAAAAAAATAGTTGAACAAATAAACATATGCAAATGGTACTCAATGCTAAAAGAAAGAAAAAAGTGCTGAAATGAAAAATAACTTAGTGAGGCACAGATGGGAAGCCTATTTAGATTGAATGACCAGGGATAATCTGCCTCTGAGTAGATGGCATTTAAGTTGAGCAAGGGAAGGGAAGAAAGAATGAGCAATGTATGTGAAGAGCTGGGAAAGGCATGCTAGGAAGAAAGAGCTGGTAAGTTTGAGGAGATGGAAAAAGAGCATTGTAGTAATTCACTGTAAGTGAGGAGAGAGGTAGATACAGGCCTGATAACATGGGGTCTTACAAGCCATTTTAAGAAAGTCTAACTTATTCAAAGTGCAATGGAAAGTCATTGAAAGGCAGCATCATCAAATCTGAGTTTCAATATCATTATTGTTGTCATGTGGAAAATGAACTGGAAGAAATCAGTAAAAATAATAAAATGAGGTAGAAGACCATTAGGGCATTCTAAATGAGAGATGATAGTGCACAGAATCAGTGTGGTTGCTGGAGACAAAAATGAATAGATTCAGTACATAGAATGGCTTATTAATGGGTTGATGGGGAGTGAAGGAGAGAGAGGAACTGAGGATGATTCCTGGTTTGGTGACAACAACTGAGATAGGGATTATTGAGTGTTCCAGAGGACACATTGGAACAGAAAGCAAAGGCAGAGTTTTAAGATGGTAAGTTTGGAGATACAATTTTGGAAGTGATCAAGCTGTAGATGATAAAGCCATGTGACTAGATGAGTAACAGAAGGAACAATGTTTTATTTAAAGAGAGAGAAAAGGAATAATTTTGATTATGTGTATAAATACGTTTCCAGAAGAGGGAGAAACTTGAGGAGGCCTCTGATTATCTATCTATCTATCTATCCATCCACCCACACATGAACATTTTTACCCTTGTGAAGCAGAAAGCAAGGCACCCTTCTGATGAAGAGGTGAGATATGGGGCGGAAGGCTTGAGAAGAGTAGTAAAATTCACAAATGAGAGAAAGAGAGATGATCACGAAAGCATGAAAGTATTGACAAGCCAGTGCATTGGCAGGGCATTGATTTATGGATTTATAACAGCATTAGCCCAATTTAATTAAATCCCTCCAGCATTACCCAAAGTGAATGATCAATCAGATTGATTGCTTCTGGAGTTTACAGAAAAAAAATGAAAAGGATGTTTGTGGGCAAGGTGGGGGAGGATGATAATTTTAAAAATTACTATAGTGAGGTCTTCTAAGCTGAGATAGGAAGAAAATAAAATTAGAAGGGAATAAAAGACTGAGAGGTTCCAAGAGAGCAAGGATCTTAAAAGAAAGACTCTCTTGGATTAAAAATATCTAAATTTACACATTAAATGGAGGGGGAATATTGGACTGACGAGATAAAATTGACAGGATTTAGAGAGTGATTGAAAATGGCAAATAAAAAGTAGGGAAAAATTTAAAACGACTCTCAGATTTCCACCTTGGGTGATGGTTGGAGAGTCCAATGCACCATCTAGGGACTTAGGACTCCTCGTTCCAAGGAGATGATACCAAGCCTAGTGTTAGTCATGTAAGCTGGAGTTGCTTTTCAGACATCTGCATGGAGCTTGTAAGGCAGTTGAAACTGGTAAGAAGTGCTTGAAAGAAAACGATTGAGGTAGAAGAATGGTAAGTATGTAAGTAGTAGAAGATAGGAAATAGGTAAAATTGTCCTGGAGGTCAGTACTTCAAGATGCGCCATCATTTCAGGGAAAATTTTGCTGCCTTTGATCCCACACATTAATAGTTTCCTTCTCAAGTCTCTCTATTATCATAGAGCAACCATGTGTGTTGGTAAGATTCTCCAGCCATGGTCAGCTTTTACTGGCCTGGAGAAATTTGCAACTCCCAGAATGACCCAGAGACTTCCTCTCTTTGTGTTTTTACTCCATTGCTCCAGCAATGATGGACACCTTTGGTCTCCGAAGGGCTCACATCTGTAAATTGGGCAAGACTCATTTTAACTGCTGGCCAATTTGAATGTTCTCACAAATACCACGGCAAAACACTGGATCCAAAGACCATGCCGCTGATTTTCAAAAACTGTCATTAAGTGGTCTGACTTAAAGTTTCCATCAATGTAACAAAGCATAATCCACCTTCACAATGTAGTTTGCTTTACTCCTTTCATTTGGTGGTTAATGCAAACTTTGACATCCTTCATATCTCCAGCAACCATATATAAGCCCTATGGCTTTCTGTGGGAGGGAAAATTGTGCCCAAAGTCTAGACCAAGTACACATTCCTGGAGTACAGCAGTGATGCAAAATCTCCTTACCTCATGATCTTGGGTTTCTGTTTCCTGGAGTATTATATGAAAGTCACCTCTGCAATGCATTCAGCACAGTGAATAATGCACAGTAGGTACTCAGTAAATATAAGCTGTCCTCCTCTCTTTCCTTTTCCCTCTCCCAGTTTTAAAACTCATGTCTATATATTGGATGCATACATATGAAATTTGCTAACATCTCAGCTTTTTTTCATATTTAGTATGTTTCAGAAATGTGTTATAGTTTGCATATGTTGGTAACTAATATCTATATTATAGTGAAGAACAATTCCATGCATATATATATATCCACATGTCATAAACAGCTAAGTGTATGGGCTTACACAGAGTGACATTTCTTAGTTATAGCTATGACCTCTTAGATGGTAAAGTGCTGTATAAATCCAAGGTAATCTTTCTATTGGATATAGTTTTCACTTTCAATTTGATTTGTGTTTGTTGGACTTTTTCTTGAACTGTTGAGAAATGAAAATCATTGAGAGACTTACATCTAAATTTTTACCCTGTTCTTGTTCATTCATGGAGCATGATTTAGAATGGCAAACTTTTATTTTTATGTAGTTATTTGAATTTTGTGCAACAGCATATAGTCAAAATCTTTAGCTTTACCATTATGAATCCCCTCATTCTATCAGCAACTCAATTTCTGATTTCATCTCTAATTGAAATATGTCCCCTATCCACTACTCAATAGTTCTGGAACACACATTGAACTTTCTCTAATTTGTGCTTCTGATTTGTTATTTCCTAGTACATGAAATTTTCTTCTTGTACTCTTCATCTTTCTAAATCTGATTCTTACAATACCTTTTCACTGGAAGGGACAAATTTTATCACTTGACTGTCTATGGATTAATTCGTATTATGGAGATGGTTACAAATTTTTTATAAGGAGAATGAGCTATACTTTTGACTTCTGATATATTCTTCCTTACGTAACTCCTTACACATAGTAGGTGCTTAATAAACTGTAGATTGGTTTTCTTTTAAGTGATAAAAGATAAATATATCTTAAAACAAATGAATAATTTTAGGGATCTTTAAAAATGTGATGGTAGATTAAATAAAAAAGTCCAATGTGGAAAGATAATAAAGTATTGATTAAAAGTATTAATGAAATAACTTTGCTAGATTAGAACTACTTAATAAATAGCATTTCATATTACTAATGTCTTTATTATGTATCTCAAAAATCCAAAAGCAGATTAGAAAGTTAACAACTACATTCATTTTTCCTGAACTTGTTAATACAAATGGATCTATGTAATTTTACTTTTTTTCTTAGCGAGTAACTAGTGTGTCTGCTTATTAGTTAGCAAAGCCCTACAGGTGTGCACATTTTGAGAAAAATACATGTAACCATTTATTTTCTTCTAACCATTTATTTTCATGAAACTGGGTTTTGGCCAACTATACATATTTTAAAATCACTTAAGAACCTTATTACTTTAATTGAAAGTCTTCAAATAAATTATAACATAGTCTACAAAGAAAATAAGGCTCTTAGGATAGATACATTGTTGCCTTTTGCTTTTACAGCCCTCCCTCCCTCCCTCCCTCCCTCCCTCCCTTCCTTTCTTCCTTCCATTTCCCTCCCTCCCCGCCTTTCTTCCTTCCTTATTTCCCTTTCTCCCTCCCTCCCTCCTTCCCTTCTTTCCTTCCTTCCTTTCTTATTTCCCTCCCTCCCTCCCTTCCCTCCTTTCTTCCTTCTTTCCTTCCAGATATATCTGTTGTCTATCTACTATGTGAAAAGTCCTCAGAGTTAGGGTTTAATATGAAGCTTCATAACACTTCCATTGGAGTCAGGAAGACTGACAATTCAATATAAGTGTAAAGAAATGAAAACACAAGATAATTTCAGATTGTGATAAGATCTACGAAGGAGGCAGATATGGGGCTGTGATAGAGATGTACATACTCACATACTCATAGCATTCAATGAATTTTCAAGAGATCATACTAAGGAGTATGGAAAAAAGCCTGTAGTACAGAGTTTAACGGCTACCCAATTTGATTCCAACTCTCCTTTACCTGACAAGCAGAACATAATCAAAATAAAGAAGAAACAAGTGATTTGGGGTGAAGTCACTTTAATTATCTTTTAAGATACTTCTTATATTTAAAGACTGGAAAGTAAACTATAAATAGATTATCATATTGACTATGTAAAATATAATGATTATCTGAAAAATGTAAAAACTGGAGATGGGAATCTGGGTTGAAGACAGAATTACTATGTTTGTCTGTATGTATTTTTTTTTCCTCCATTCTCTTTTTGCTGCTCTCACTGAATGTTTATTATGCCAGGCACTGAGCCAGACTCTGAGGATAGAAAAAGTGAATAAGACATTGTTCCTCTCATCAAGGAGTTCACAGTCTAGAGGATTCATATGATACTTCACATTCCTAAGTTTAGCTCTCTTGGGAAGAAAAAAAAAAAAAAAAAAGAAGCGAATATAAAATTTCTTTGGGTGAAGCAACCTTGACCAAATGTAACTATGTAAAAAACCTGCCTAGAATCCTTCTCCCTCAGGAACCTAAATGAATCTTTCCCTCTCCTCATTCATGGCTCTGCTCAAGTGTTACATTCTCAGTAAAGTCTTTACCAGCCTTTGAAAATAGCATCCTAACTTTCCCCAGGACTTCTCCATCTTTGTTTTTCTCCTAGGCACTTATCATCTTATAAATACCCTACAATTTAATTACTGATTTATTTTTTAAAATACCTGTTTTATGCCTCTAAATGGTGAGTTCCACGAGATGAGAAGTTTTGGCTCATTTTGTTCATTCGTGCATACTCAGTGCCTAGTACGGTACCTGTCTCATACCTGGTGCTCAATTTATACTTATGAATGGAAGAATATTAAGATAATAGAAAAGTAAAATATAGATTGCTTTTGAAGGATTAAGTAGAAAAGAAGCAGAAACAGTTATAATTAAGGCATTATTCTAAACCTTTCAAGGCCACCTCTGTACCTCCAGGTACTCATTGCTATTTATTGCTACCCAAACCTTGGTAAAGTATCTTCTGCTCAAATAAAAATAAATTATTTACCATAAATTGGAAGGCAATGATTCAGCGACAGCTCAAACTCTATATGAACAGTCTTATCAAGTCATTTCTTTATATTCTAGAGGATAGCTAAGACAGTTATTCTCAAAACTTGATATTTAAACAATTATAGTTCACATGCAATATATATATAATTCATCAATTAAAAAAGAAGTTTCTCTTTTACCTTAGCTTTGGGAAAAATATTCTCAGAAAGCTAAGGTTGGATCCTGTTGGTTATTGTATTGTTTTATTTATTTATTTATTTATTTATATTTATTTATTTATTTTTTTTTTTTTTGAGACAGAGTCTCGCTCTGTCCCCAGGCTGGAGTGCAGTGGCCGGATCTCAGCTCACTGCAAGCTCCGCCTCCCAGGTTTACGCCATTCTCCTGCCTCAGCCTCCCGAGTAGCGGGGACTACAGGTGCCCGCCACCTCACCCAGCTAGTTTTTTGTATTTTTTTAGTAGAGATGGGGTTTCACCGGGTTAGCCAGGATGGTCTCAATCTCCTGACCTCGTGATCTGCCTGTCTCGGCCTCCCAAAAGTGCTGGGATTACAGGCTTGAGCCACCGTGCCCGGCCGGTTATTGTATTGTTTTAAAGATAACAACACTATCGTATACATCTTGGTAGCATTTTTGAAGCTCTAGTAGCCAGATTTTAAATTTTAAAAAATGTAGTTACCAAAATAAGACTTTTCCAGCATTCAAAAAGCTCAATGGGACTATATATTAAAGTGCAGTCCATTGATGACTGTGTCTTATATTAAAAAAAATAGAATTGTGTTATTGAACACTTTTAGAGGCCAAGGTAGCCTGTTTATTTACAATAACAATGGGGCCAACTGTTATCTTAAGCAAAAGTTACAAGTAAGATGGATAATTGGAGTTTAAAAGGGAGGAAATTTCCTCCCTCAGGGAAGAAATATTCTCACAGAACGATTTTGCAGGTATCAGAGAATATGAAGGTGGTCAATACCAACCTACACTCATTGTTCAGAGCCCTTAAGGGTGGAAGGCTGACTAACTTGACTGGGCTCTTAAAGTAAACAAACACAAAATACATGAGACAATTGCATATTTAGGATACCAAATGTAGCTTTGCACGCCAAAAACGCACACACAAAAGAAGGGCAGAGGTTCTTATTCCTGAAGCTCACAACTAGAGATTTGGTGGGAACTACGTAATTAAAAGGTTGTTGTATGCATTTTTTCTTCATTGTTTGGCCAGCATAAAGCATTTAGTAAAATCATATTGGGTATATAAATACCCAATGCATTTGAATCATAAATCCATTTTCCTTGGAATGAAAGCAGGTAAAGGTGTGGGTCCTGAGGCTAGACCCGTCAGATGTTAACCTGTCAAATGTTAACTCTACCACTTCCTCCTTGTGTGATTTTGGGCAAATTAATTAACTTGTGTAAGTCTCAGATTCCTCCTCTTAATATAGGTTCATGATTATAACTCTTAGCTACACTGTCTCATAAGACTATTTTATTACATTACATAATCCATGCATAAGTTCCTAAATAAAATGCCTGGCATATGTTAAGATATCCATAAATGCTAGCTGTTGTCATTGCTATTATTAATATTATTCAGTTAAATCCATCCTAAAAATATAGAGACTTCTTCAAAATACTGAGCAATTTGAAAGGATAAAATATTTTAAATTTTCTTCTCTGTTATTCTAAGACTTTTAAACAGAGCAATCTTCTTAGAGAGCTTTATTACCATTGTTTTGAAGATCTGTTGGTGAATACAATTTCAGACTTCCCTGATGTTAAAATTTTGGTTGTAATAAACTATTTGAATGTGGAGGACACAATGTAGTTAGTTACATAACCAGACACTTTTGGTTACATTCAGGAACAACAACAACAAAAAAGGGAAAACAGAACAACAACAAAATATATATATATATATCTTTTTGAGATATATCTTTTTGAGATGGAGTCTCACTCTATTGCCCAGGCTGGAGTGCAATGGCACGATCTCAGCAGACTGCAACCTCTGTCTCGCGGGTTCAAGCAATTCTCTTGCCTCAGTATCCCCTAGTAGCTGGGATTACAGAAACATGCCACCACACTCAGCTAATTTTTGTATTTTTACTAGAGATGGATTTTGGCCATGTTGGCCAGGCTGGTCTTGAACTCCTGACCGCAGGTGATCCACCCACCTCAGCCTCCCAATGTGCTGAGATTAAAGATGTGAGCCACCCAAAATATTTTAAGAAGTAGTTCAACTGCCTTGAAAATCTTAGCTGTGCTTTAACATTACAAAGATATTTATACCATGAAGTCCTTTTGGTTTTGATTTTCATAAATTGTATGCTTTGGATGACACTTTAGATTTACACTTCTAACTTTAAATCACAATCACAGAATAATTCCTGGGCAACAGTCTCCCCGGTTCTCACTATGTAGAGATGGGGCCAGGCATCAGATCCCTATCCTCAATAAAGGAGCAACTTGATCCATGTTAAACTGAAATACAATGACTATTTAGAGCACTAAAAATATACTACTTGGTTTCTTTCCTTTTTCATTGGTAATAGTTAATTAAATAAGACTGAATAAGAATATAACCTTTCTGTTTGTATTCTACTATAGTTTTTAGAATTAATTTTTCTTTTTAAATTTTCTCTCATTCATTTTTATTTTCAATAATAGAAAAATATTTCCTAGTAGAATTTCACTCACGGTTAAATTTTGGGATCTTCTGGGATGTATTAGACCTCCCCAACTTGCCTTTGTGAAGAAAACAGAATCTTTAAAGCTAGTGGTGAACCATTCTCAGTGCAAGGTTTCCCTCTTCACTATTTAAGCTTATATTAATTCAGTGATTTCTGGTAAAGGTTTCTCTTGAGCAAGATAGTCTAAATATTTCTAGAGTGGTTCTATCCATACATTGCATTGATATAGACAGGAGGCAGGAGTGTGCGGTGCCTGGTGAGGGCTCCACTCTCGAGTCTGGACCCACAGCCCTAAATGAGAACAGTCATTCCTATTTTTAATGTTCAGATGTTGCCTTTTGGTCGACCCATGCCTATAATCCTCTGTCCATGTAAACCCCAAACTGCTGGCTCCACGAGCAGAAAAGCGGCAGAACAGCACAGTGGCAGAATGGTGCAGCAGAGAAGGAGAGATGAGAAGAAGCACTTGAATGTCGAGAGGAATTTGGCTGGGGATGGTCACAGAGGAGATTGGCCATGGGACAGCTGAATTCCAGGGGAAGATCATCTTTCTCCTCCATCCCATTTCACGCTCCCCATCCCTCCCACTGAGAGCCACCTCCATCACTCAATAAAATCCCCGCATTCACCATCCTTCAAGTCTGTGTGATCTTCTTGGATGCTGGACAAGGACCCAGGTACCGAGAGAGCAGATGTAAAAGGTTGTTACCCTGACTCTCCACTGAGATGGGTAACACTTAGCTGTCTCTAGACAGCAAAGATAAAAGAGCATTGTAACACCCCTAGACACTGCCTTAAGGCCAGACCCCAAAAGCTCTCACCCCGACTCACCCGCATGCTCCCCCTCCTGTAAGGGTTTGAGTGCACAACAGCCCAGTGAATGAGACACCCCTGGCGCGAGTCCCTCGAGGGGTCAGGGAGCTCTCCTGTTTCAGTATCCTCTTAAATTAATATAAAATCTGGGGTTTTACTGATTTAATAACAGTTTAAAATTTCATATCTACGTTACCATAAGATATTACCATGGAGGTTACTGATATTAAAATTTAAAATAGAAAAAAACAAAGATGTGAAAACAAATCAAGCTCTGTCCTCTGGATTTCCAGAATTAATTATTTATATATTTATAAAGTGATGTGTTTAGACGCTTGGAAGGTGACCAGGATCAAGGTACGCCTCTACTACATCTTTGTGCCATATGAAAAAGCTTAATTTCATCACAACATTTTTCTATTACCAAAACATCTGTCTATAGGGAAGACTGATTTTCAGAAACACACACACACACACACACACACACACACACACATGTTAAATTGTAATAACTTATAAACTATGGTGCCTGGTGGACTCTCACTTTTAGACTTCCAAGATGAAAGTATCTCACAGGTCAACTCACTGATGAGCTGAAGTACTGGAGGGTTGGGGATAACTTGCCTAGGGAAATTAGTAAGAGTTTAGATGAAATATAAAGGATCGCTAGCAGCTGTATGTCTATGCCAAGGCTGCTTGACTTCTCTCACAGTAGTGTCATCCCATAAGGCCCTGCTCATTCCTTTAGTACTCATACCTCATGGTTGTACTTTCCTTTTTTTCTTCTTTAATTGGAAAGATATCGTGACAAGTACAATGGCTGATATAACAAGCATGTGTCTACCTCCCAAAGTGATTGATTTTTTTCATATTAGCCTCTTTTTGTACCTTGAACACTTCTCAGTAGTGTACTTTGCTGGTTTCAGGAGAGTGACAATACTCAGAAAAGGTAGCCCAGCATGTGTAATGGTAGATTGCATGCCATTTTTGTTATTGAACAGGTTCATACAAATGGACTGCATCAGATTAACAGAAATGCTTGTATGTTCAGGGCAGGCACTACGCATGATATTTTTCTATTTATGACTTTTTGTTCAGAACAGCAATGCATCAGTACTATAGTTTGTCTGTTTGTCCCTTCCAAACCTCCTGTTTAAATGTGATGTTGGAAGGGGGAACTAATGGGATGTGTTTCGATCATGGAGATGGATCCCTCATGAATGGCTTCGTACCATCCCTGAAGTATTGATTGAGTTCTCAACATATATAAACAGCTACATATATTTAGGAGATAAAGAACGAAGTTTATTAGGGAATTAAATTTGTCCAAGGAATTAGGGACTTAAATTGTCCCTTTTCAACTGGATATCCTGTAAAAAGCCAAGATGTATTGAAACATTGAATACAACCTCCTCTAATACCACAACTTTTCTCATGGTGGCCCAGAATTTAGAAGATGCCAGCATCTTTTAACATTAGCAACAGCAACTGCTTGGGTAACTGTACACAATGCAAATAGTTCGTCTATTGTTAGAGTAAGTATTAAATGCAAACCGTACTCTATTATTTCTGATGAGAGGTGGTTGTTAAAGAGAGTGTGGCACCTCCCCACTCTGTCTCTGGCTTCCTCTCCTTCTATGTGATCTCTGCACGCACTGGTTTTCCTTCACCTTACATCATTGGTGGAATCAGCCTGAGGCCCTCACTAGGGGCAGATGCTGCTGCCATCCTTCTTGAACAGTCTGTGGAACTGTAAGCCAAAGAAGCCTCTTTTCTTTATAAATAACCTAGATCAAGTATTCCTTTATAGGACTGAGACAATTGATCTCAGGAAATTAAGCTCCTAAACATAACAGGGAACGGTTAACACAAGAATATGCATTTGTCTAAATCAGCTTAAGAAAATATATGGTGAAGATATACAGGTTGATTGAGGGAAGCAAATATCCTTGAACTTGACATAATGAACTCTTCCTATTGAAAAGTGATACATAGGCCAGATTCTCCAATTCGGCACCACTCAATATCCTATCTGCAAAAGAGGAACCCTTTTACCCTGTGTGGAAAGAAGCACAACCACTCAGGTTGCAGACCAGTAGTAACTTCGTGATCCTCAATCTTCTTGTCTGTAAAATGAAAGAGTTAGGGTAAAGATATAACTTTCTAGACTTTGGAAAGGAGTCTATAACACCATGCCATGGAAGTGTCTTTTTGCTTTGATTAAGCTAAGCAGAAGGAAAGAGGTAAACAGTGATTTAAAATTTGAGTCAAGATGCATTTTCTTTATGAACTAGGAGGAGCCCTGGACTTTTGTCTAAAAAATAGGGCTCGATAATGACTTTACTATTTTGGAAATCCAGTCAAATTATATATTCTCTCAGAGCTTTAATGTCTTCATCTTTAAAGAGAAGAACTCTATCTCAAGACATTGTTTTTGGGGCTAAATGGAATCATGAAGGCACTTTTGAATAAAGGCACATTGTCAACTATTTTTATATGAAGACATAATTACTTAAAGATAAATCCTACATTACACCAAAAACTTACTCTCAATCTATTTTCATTAGTATTATTTCATTTTGAAAGCAAAACTTTCTTAAAGCAGGAGTTACGTTTGCTTAGTTATATGTAATAAAGAAAAAAGGAAGGAAAAAGCCAAAGAAAAGAAAAGAAAAGAAAAGCTTTCCTAATTCCATCAAGTGCCTTAGCTCTTTAGTGGGCAAATTATACTCTCTAACGTCAAAATATATAAACGGTGATATATATAATTAGGAGATACAGAACAAAGTTTATTAAAAAATTAAGTTTGTCCAAGGACTGATTCCTTTTCAATTGGGTATTTTCTAAAAGGCCAGATTGTACTAAAACACCGAATACCATCTCCTCTAATGCCACATCTTTTCTCATCATGGCCCAGAATTTAGAAGATGCCAGCATCTTCTAACCTCAGCAACAGCATATGTAACTGCCCAAAATGCAAAACGTGTATGGAAAGTACCAGCAATAATTTAGAAGTGAAACAACACACCCCATATACATGAAGAAAGTGAATAATGGTATGAAGAGTTTTTCTCTTTTTTACATGCTCCATAATATTGAATTACTTTTATTCTGTAGGTATGTCTTAAAAAAATTGAAAAGGATAATCATTTAGGTAAATGTGCTTATCTTTAGGCACAGGTGATAATTAAGCTTATAGGAAATTATGAATACTACATTTATCAAGAATAAATCTGGTTTGATTGTGCCATCAAGCTGGAGTTTCATCAAGCTTTAAGCTTGTATCTGTGGAAGAAACAAAAATTCTGTGTTAATTTTTAAAGACAATTTGAAGAAAGTGAAGTTTAAAATACATGTACTAATTGCAAATGCACATTTTCATTTCATTGAAGTGCAATGAAGTGTTTTTGCTTCACTTTCACACACACATTCACATATACACAGAAATATAGATAAATTAGTATGTGATAACGCATATCATGAAAGGTCTTTCACATTGGAAAATATTGACCTTTACATGTGAGACATTTTTCTTAGGTGCTAATGATGTAAAGAAAATCTCCGACCTCAATGTGCAGGGAGGTACCACCTGTACAAAAAGAATTGTAATTTGATTAGGTAAATAGTGGAACAGAAGTGCGAAGCGTGCATAGGGCCTAAGAGAACTCATAGTAGGTATCCCTAAACCATAATTTCTGATGTTGGAGCGGAGAGGTGACATAGAGTAGAGCAGGAGTTGACTGGACAAATATGCTAGTGTTTGTGCCGAGAGGCTAGATATTTCCAGGCAGAAAGAAGAGCAAGTGCAATCTTCATATGTTCTGCATACCCCTTTCTGATGCCTATTTACTTACTCAACGCCATAAATGGGCATTCCTGCCTTTATGCCTCAGCACTTTCAGCTTGTTCTCTTTGAACACAAGCTTCACTTCTATATGGCCAATGCCTGGTGCAGGCCTTGACATTTAATAAATAATGAGGGGGCAATCTAGTACGATGAAAAAAACATTGAATTTGGGGTAAATTCTGAGTTTGAATTCCATCTCTTGCACTTAACAGCAATACATAGAATGAATTATATAACCTTTTGAGACTTACTTTTATCTTCTGTAAGATGAGGATTGTAGGTACCTAACTTTGGAATATGTTAGGAAGAGTAAATGAAATAATGAATATAAAGTATGCATTAAAGTGCCAATTGTATACTAAGTATAGAATATGTGATAGCTATAGAGGCTATTTCTAGTTATCTATCAGTGTATTCTCTACTCATCTAACTTAGTAAAAGTAACCTTCGGAAATTTTGATTACATTTCCTAGTCTATGTTGAGTCTAGGAGTACTAATATGAATAAGTTCTGACCGACAGAAGACTAGTGAAAAGTTCTGTTTTTTCCTTCAAGTTGAAAACAGTTACTGGAAATTAAGGGGCAATTTTATACTTTGCGATCGAAGCTACCATCAAGCTTTAAGAAAAAGAGAATGTGGATCCTTTAATCCAGGAGAACCCAGCTCACGACCACGGACCTGTTAGGAACCGGACTGCGGAGCAGTAGGTGAGTGGCAGGTGAGTGAACAAAGCTTCATCTGTATTTACAGCCACTCCCCACTGCTCTCATTACTGCCCGAGCTCCATCTCCTGTCAGATCAGCGGTGACATTAGATTCTCATATGATTGTGAATTCTATTGTGAACTGTGCATGCAAGGGATCTAGGCTGCACGCTCCTTAGAAGAATCTAATGCTTGATGATCTGTCACTGTCTCCTATTACCCCCGGATGGGAGCATCTATCCACAGGAAATCAAACTCAGGGCTCTCACTGATTCTACATTGTGGTAAGTTTTATAATTATTTATTACAATGTAATAATAATAAAAATACAGTGAACAATAATTGTAGTGTGCTTGAATTATCCTGAAACCATCCTGCCCTCCTCAGTCCACGGAAAAATTGTCTTCCACAAAACCAGTCCCTGGTGCCCAAAAGGTTGAGGACCACTGCTGCCTTATTACATAGTCAGCCTGAAGCTCCTAATTCTGAACTCTTCCCATGAAAGAATAAAACTGTTAATTTGACTTTTTCAATACTGGTAGAGTAGTAGTAGTAGCAGTTATTATCAATAACGGAATTGTGGTATTGGTAGTCATTGAAAGTTCAAATTCATAGAGTTTTGAGAGACTATAGTACATCTGGGTAACTGTACATGGGTTTGCAAGGGGTATGGTGAGGTTAGGGGAGAGTGAGAGAGCCATAAGAACACTGGTAATTCATGTTAAGGACTATGGATTTAAACTACTGATTCATTTTAAGCAGGAGTGTGAAATCAGATTTCACTTCAGATAGCTCATTCTGCTCAGGGACAAAAATGATTAATAAGCATTCCCTCTTAAGAACAAGAGGCTGGATGCAAAGAGTCTAGTTAGAAGACCTACTCAGAAATTCAAAAGAGAAAAGTTGATGGTATAAACACAGGTAGAGGGTGTAGGCATGGACATGAATAGCTGGTCCAAGACACATTTAGAAGACAGGTTGTTTCAAAGACTGGTGACTTTTCATGTCAAGGATGAATTAAGCAGAAGAGGAAAGAATAACTCAGATTGTGAGCTTGGAGTAATAGGCTGAGTGCATATTTGGGTTGTGAGATGATTTCTGTTTTGGAAATGCCAAGTGAGGTGCCTGAGGAACATTCATTTTGAGATATCTTGTAGGCACTTATGCATTCAGCATCACTATCATCACCACCATCCACCATCACCATTGTTATCACTGTCATCATTCTCTTCGTTATCATCAAATGAAATTATTCTAGGAATTTTGAATAAATCACTTGCATAGATGTAAAAAATAGAGATCTTTTCTAGAAATGTGTGGTGTCATTATTTTTCTGACACTACTTATAAAGTACTTGGTAGGTTTGGAGGGATGACATGCTACAGCAACTGAGAACAGACTCTTTCAGCTCTCTTTAAAGAGTGTCAACATGCCTCTCATTAATTTATCTACATAGAGTTTTAGTTTGTTGGAAAAAAATTTCTGCCTTTTCTACTTATTATCCATGGAATTTTGGTCAAATAACTCTATTTCCTCATCTGTAAAAAGGACAGCTACTGGTGTCTGCCCTAAATATATATCAGTAAAATTCATTAAACTGTTTCATAAAGTATAGACCACTTATATACATTTGTGATACAATTTTTACCATGTCATTTTAAGCACACTTATAAGGTTTTAAAACTTCTATTTTTATATTTAAGGTTGCACAAGATGATATGCATGGTTCTATGGCTCTAAGATTTTCAAATGTAACGTGACATTTTAATATTCATATTTTTGATTGTCCACAGTTGTTTTTGTTAAGTTTTTCTTAATTGCAGAGAATAATGACCCAAATAACCTTAAGTAAAAAGCAATTTGATAAGAGGAGACACATATTGGAATGGGAAGACAAAAGTTAACAGGAAAGGACACAACTATCCTTCTTCTAGGGTCTGCAATGACATATTCACTCTGTCCCTTGGTCTTTCTCTGTCTTTCTCTCTTTTTCAGTGATTCTACATTTCAATTTAAATTTTATCTGAAGACCAGCTTTTCTATTTAGTCATTGTTCCTATTTCCTCATAATTTAGACTTGTGAATGGATTTTAACTTCCCATGGCCTTACCCCACCTCTTACCATTCATATTATATTAATTTGACCAAGCATAATACAAAATGTGGCACCTGCCTTCAGCAGAGCCTTAACCCTAGGTCCTTCTTCATCAGTGATGTGGGTTGGTGAGCAATGATCATCTCTATTAAGTATACTTGGCATCATCAAAATCGTTTCAGGCAAAAAACACAAGCATAGGGAATTTAGCAAGATGGATCTGACTATCCCCTCATCTATTTTGTGCATTGACTACAGATCCATACTTTATTATGACAGCCCAAAATTATGTAAGCCAGGGAACAAACCCTCTCTAAAATGCAGGGGAAAAACAGGTGGGAAATAGAGTTGAATGAAGGTTGGAATTTAAGCATAAGAGACAGACTGGGCAGAAAGTGGTCCTAAAAGTAATATTACAAAAATGGTATTTCTCCATATAATATAGTTTTTCTAATCACAGAGGGAACAAAAAAATTGAAACACTAGTTTATGAAACGTACTGAAAACAAAACAAATCTCAACACCATGATTACCAATGACCTGAAGATCAAGAGCATTTTGTTGTCAGATCATTTAGTCTGTGGTTTTCCCAAAGACTCCTCTCTAGAACTAGTGTCATACTTTGGTAATAGCACATCGAAGACTCTGTAGCTAGTGTCTTAATAGATAAAAACTAGGTGTCAGACACATCTCCAGGTCATTTAATCTTTTTTGTTTTATCCCTCTAAAATATTTCTGCTAAAGCACCCAAATAACACGACTAATCTTTAATAATCCAGTTAGTATTTCCACAAAAGATCTGCATGTTTCACTAATATTTTGGTGGCTGCTTCTTGAGTTTATGAAGGATCAAACACATCAAGAAATTTACTATAATTTTATTTTGCATCAATTTTCTAATATATTACCAATAGTTTATTAGCTACTAAAATATCAGAATTCATCTATTACTTAGCAATACAATTTTCTTAATTCTTAGTCACACTTCACCCTAATGCAGATCTCTCAAAAATTTAGTTTAATTCAATATGAAGGATAAAGAAAATCAGATCCAACATACAAGTAATAAATACGTGGCTCTTGCCATGTTAATAAAATGCAAAATAAGAAAAACATCAAGAAAACAAATTACTAGTTTTGTTTTTATAAAAATTAAGCTTCCAGAGGCCAAGAATGTTGTCTAACGCATGTAAAACGTTGTGTACTGTTGGCACTTGGATATTAAAATTCAATATTTACAACTGAAACATAATTTACTGAGCCATTCCAATGCACAAGCAAATGGGATGTATTGAATATCTTGGGATTGCTGAAATGCACTTTGATTTTATGCAACATCTTGTTAACTTTATCTGTTTTTCATAGCTCTTTTTCATTAGAGGGAGGGCAAGGGGAAAATTGGATCAAGGTCTTGGTTTTTAATACTAGGCATCAACACAATGAAAAAAAATCAAAGACACATTAATAAACTAAATATTACCTCCCACTGCTCTCTGGCTACCAGGCATACACATTTCTTTCCATTGGACTCCTAAGAGGGCCTTCAATAAAGTAAAACTGTGATTTTGACATTTTTCTTGCTTGCTGCCAGGAAATTCTAAATTGAGTCCCAGTTGTTTTTCAGATTAATCCATTGGAGAAAAGAGAATCTGAACACAATATTTTACAACTTTCTGAAAATGCATTTAGGCTAAATTTAGGTCTGGGTATATGTATGTATCGCTAATTATAAAATGCTTCTCTTACATCAAGCACACCCTAGGAACATGGCTGTTAAAAAAAGATGAGGTAAGGCATTTCTAACATGTAAGAGCAAATTTTCTGTGAATAGTAGGAACCAAGTGTTTATTAAAAATATTTTTAAGACATGATATATTTTAAAAACTGGTCTGCTTTCAAGAATTGACTTGTTTCCTCTCTTAAAAATCATAAAAATAGAGAAAAACATCTAGTGATAGCTTTGCTTTTTGTGTTACATCCAGGAAGAAAATAATACTTTTTATGAAACCTTACTCAATGAGACTTGATGTTTTATTTGAGTTCTTCATTCAGATGTCAACCAGGTAAATGCACAACAAAGTGCATTTCAAAATCAAAGCATGCTAGTGATTTCCATATTTGCTTTCTGATCTTTTCTAACACTCTAGGAACAGCTGCCCAGGAAGGGCACCTCGAAGCCTTCACTGGCGAAGAATACAGTGGGCTCAGTCCCTAGGTATGCGCTGCAAGGAGCACATTACACCTGGGCAATTCCTATTGAGAGAAATGGAAAGGAATTGCACTTCCAGCCTTTTTAAGAGCTCATTTGGTGTTTCACATGAGACTTTATTAAAAATAGCGCAGCTTTCAAAAACCTTTTAAGGCACTGGATGCTTTTTAAAAATCTAATAAATATGGATGGCTGATTAAAGAATGTATTTTATATACTGTATGGTAATGTTCTTTCTTCTCTTCATTTTCCATCTTTCTTTGCTTTTGGCTTTTCTGAGGCTTCAAGTAATAAGTGGGTGTTTTAAGAGGACCCACCACTCTCCATAGCACAAATTCCTTCATCCTAGTGGGAACTCTGTCCTATCCTTTGCCCTACACCAACCACAAAAAAAATTGCAGTTTAAATTTAATGAGTACTTAGCACAAACAAAATCGAATTGATTTTCCCAACAACTTTTAAGGTAGATATTATTCTCAGTTTGCAGAGTGGAAACTGAGGCTCAGAAAAGATTAGTAATTTGCTCAATATCACATATCTAGCGGGTGGCACTGCCAATGCTATTTCAAAACAAGTCTTTTGGTAGTGATGGTTATTGTGGTGGTGATGATAGTAATGTTAGGTATTGTGCAAAGTCATTTTCATATATTCTCTTCTTTAGTCTTTACTTGATTGTGTATGAGTTTTATATTCCAATCTCAAAGTTGGTGATTTTCCCCCTACACATAAGCAAAGTCTACCAATTAAAGGTTTTTATTGAGAAACACTGATAGGACCTAACAATGGGAGTAAATAATAGCTCTTACTATAGACTTACTGTTTTTCTGCAGGGCTCTGAAAACAAAACTTTTTTCTCCCTAAACGCTATTTTCTGAAGAGTCCTTCTTGTTACCTGCTTCCCTTGTCGTTTCCAAGTTTAGACATTTGTAAAAAGAAACTTCCTTAGAAAACTGTCAGCTTAGAAAACTGTTTTATTTGTCCTTTTTTTTTTTTTTTTTTTTTTTTTGGTCTTCAAGTCAGGAAGCTTTGGCAGAAAATAGAAGACTCAGTAAAGTGGTAAGTAGAATGACTTGGATAAAGTAGCACTGGAACATTGAAAATCCATGTCTATCAGGAAGTCTAAGCAGTGAGACCAGGCAGGCTTCTCAGGCAGAGCTGAGGTCCAGGTTTCCAGAAGTGCTGCTTGTGCGGAGGGGTGATCAGAGCACAGAAAAATCTGTTTCCCACTTTTACAGTCTATTACATGGGGGTATGAAGTGTTTGATCAAAACCTTAGAATATCTAGGTAGGTGATAAAGTCTCTTTTAAAAAGCATTGAAATACACAACTTTGGTGAAATCCTTGTGGCACAGGTGAAGTGACAATTTCCTTCTTAACTGAAGATGATCAAGGATGATTCCCAGCTTCTCTTCTGCTATAGCTTTTTCATCGATCTCCTCTCTTGTTCTGCCAATGGTGAAAGAGAGGCTGCATCATTCTCATAACTGTGTTACATACAAATAGGAAATTATTGTTCCAGGTCTAAATCATTTTTTCAGACTTTCTTAGCAAATATAATCTTCTCATCTTTTATTTTCATTTCATTCAGTTCTCCTAAATACTTTCTAATTTTAATGCTGTATACATATAAAATGCCAAATCATAAAAATTGTTTTACCTAAAGTCTACAGAAAAGTGATTATCTTTTTAAAAACATTTTATATAGTTCACCATTTTGCAACCTATTCAATGTAATTTGATTTAAAAGTTTATTTTATAGATTCGTGTTAAAAAAGGAAGAAAACAAAAATGTGAAGGAGTTTCTTAAAAAGAATCTTCCTATAATTTTAGAGGTGCTATAATAAAAACAGTTTACGTAGGAAGAATTCAAATGACATTATAAATTATGACATATACTCAAACATTTTTTATGCATGGAAAACAATTGTTTTATTTTAAATCAATATAAATTAGTCATGACTATATGTTTGTAATTTATCAAGTGGTTTTTTATAGTTCAACAGAAAGTAGTTTAAAGGACCATTGGAAGAAAGGTTTTTTTTTTGGGTAGAATTTTTATTCTGTGATGACCTGGTCTCATGTGGTTCCAGAATTCATAGCTCTCATGTCTTTGGCTATGTATCCATGGGATAAAAGGATGACTTCTACATCTTACAATGTATACCTCATTAAATGCTTACAGTCTCACACAGGGACCAATTGTTTAAGGCAGCATGGCAATATAACCTTTGGAAGATTGGGTCTTGTTACCTGTTTCATAAAGGGCTTTTAAAAATTATTTTGGTCAATTCTTCATCCTTATTAGGTCACTGACTAAAGGATAAGATCTTCCTGCTCTATAAATTTATCTTCATCAATGAAGGACTTATATATATCACTAATTATTTCATTATAAGGATATAGTACAACACATCATGAAAACTGTTTAATAAATTATTTTTTTGCTTGGTAAAATTTAATTGTTCTAATTATTTTTATTTCTTGTTTTACTATTTCAGTATCACCTTCTTAAAAGAGGAATCGCTAAGGAAAAAACCACACACACACAAAATAATGTCACCTATCTCTTGCTAGAAGCCTAGCAATTGGTTAATATGTACCAATTGGACAGACCCAATTGGAGAGATATTTTTGAGTTTGTGAAAAATCTAAATCATGAAATATTTTCAAAGATAAGCAAAGCATCAAAAAGCCATGGTGCTGTCTGGGGAGGACAATGAATAGATACCTTTATATAATTTTATCAGGTACATTAGGAATGATGTAAATAGAAGCAAATAATATATTTATAAACATTTCTGCATTGAAAAACTAATAAAAATATTTCAAAAACATGCCATTTCTCAGTTTTTCTCTCGCTATAAATTCTCTAGTTGTTTCTTTATTATATTATGCACTTACACCCCTGGCCAACATTACCAGCATCAAATTTACAGGAAAAAAAAAAATGAAAGAAAAATAGAAAATTTAGGAAAAAAAATTTACATTTTCTTAGGAATTCAAAAAATAAGAAAATAGGATTTAATTTTATTTTAGACTATCTCACCTTAGTTTAGTCCTTAGAAAATTAGCATTTCATGCCAGCATAGATTTAAAACAATGAGCCTAAAGTCAGTTATAAATAAGCAGTGAAGTAGAAACTCCTTTACGAATGTGACTTAGTTTCTGCCGAGAGATCTGCTCTTAGTCTGATGGGCTTCCCTTTGTGGGTAACGTGACCTTTCTCTCTGGCTGCCCTCAACATTTTTTCTTTCCTTTCAACTTTGGTGAGTCTGACAATTATATGTCTTGGAGTTGCTCTTCTCGAGGAATATCTTTGTGGCGTTCTCTGTATTTCCTGAATTTGAACGTTGGCCTGCCTTGCTAAGTTAGGGAAGTTCTCCTGGATAATATCCTGCAGAGTGTTTTCCAACTTGGTTCCATTCTCCCCGTCACTTTCAGGTATACTAATCAGACGTAGATTTGGTCTTTTCACATGGTACCATATTTCTTGGAGGATTTGTTCATTTCTTTTTACTCTTTTTTCTCTAAACTTCTCGCTTCATTTCATTCATTTGATCTTCGATCACTGATACCCTTTCTTCCAGTTGATCAAATCAGTTACTGAAGCTTGTGCATTTATCACGTAGTTCTCGTGCCATGGTTTTCAGCTCTATCAGATCATTTAAGGACTTCTCTACATGGGTTATGCTAGTTAGCCATTTGTCTAATCTTTATTCAAGGTTTTTAGCTTCTTTGCGATGGGTTCAAACTTCCTCCATTAGCTCAGAGAAGTCTCATCGTCTGAAGCCTTCTTCTCTCAACTCGTCAAAGTCATTCTCCGTCCAGCATTGTTCCATTGCTGGCGAGGAGCTGCATTCCTTTGGAGGGGCAGAGGCGCTCTGATTTTTAGAATTTTCAGCTCTACAAGCCAGAATAGAGTGGGGTCCAATATTCCACATTCTTAAAGAAAATAATTTTCAACCCAGAATTTCATATCCAGCCAAACTAAGTTTCATTAGTGAAGGAGAAATAAAATCCGTTACAGACAGGCAAATGCTGAGTGATTTTGTCACCACCAGGCCTGCCCTATAAGAGCTCCTGAAGGAAGCACTAAACATGAAAAGGAACAACTGGTACCAGCCATTGCAAAAACATGCCAAATTGTAAAGACCATTGATGCTAGGAAGAAACTGCGTCAAAGCAGAGTGTAGAGGGAAATTTATAGCACTAAATGTCCATAAGAGAAAGCAGGAAAGATCAAAATTGACACCCTAACATCATAATTAAAATAACTAGAGAAGCAAGAGCAAACATATTCAAAAACTAACAGAAGGCAAGAAATAACTCAGATCAGAACAGAACTGAAGGAGATAGAGACACAAAAAACCCTTCAAAAAATTAATGAATCCAGGAGCTGGTTTTTTGAAAAGATCAACAAAATTGATAGACCGCTAGCAAGACTAATAAAGAAGAAAAGAGAGAAGAATCAAATAGATGCAATAAAAAATGATAAAGGGGATATCATCACCTACCCCACAGAAATACAAACTACCATCAGGGAATACTATAACCACCTCTACGCAAATAAACTAGAAAACCTAGAAGAAATTGATAAATTCCTGGACACTTACACTCTCCCAAGACTAAACCAGGAAGAAGCTTAATCCCTGAATAGACCAATAGCAGGCTCTGAAATTGAGGCAATAATTAATAGCCTACCAACCAAAACAAGTCCAAGACCAGACAGATTCACAGCCGAATTCTACCAGAGGTACAAGGAGGAGCTGGTATCATCCTTTCGGAAACTATTCCAATCAATAGAAAAAGAGGGAATCCTCCCTAACTCATTTTATGAGGCCAACATCATCCTGATACCAAAGCCTGACAGAGACACAACAAAACCAGAGAATTTTAGACCAATATCCCTGATGAACATTGATGAAAAAATCCTCAATAAAATACTGGCAAACCGAATCCAGCAGCACATCAAAAAGCTTATCTACCATGATCAAGTGGGTTTCATCCCTGGGATGCAAGACTGGTTCAACATACACAAATCAATAAATGTAATCCAGCATATAAACAGAACCAAAGACAAAAACCACGTGATTATCTCAATAGAAGCAGAAAAGGACTTTGACGAAATTCAACAGCCCTTCATGCTAAAAACTCTCAATAAATTCGGTATTGATGGAACATATCTCAAAATCATAAGAGCTACTTATGACAAACCCACAGCCAATATCATACTGAATGGGCAAAAACTGGAAGCATTCCCTTTGAAAACCAGCACAAGACAGGGATGTCCTCTCTTGCCACTCCTATTCAACATAGTGTTGGAAGTTCTGGCCAGGGCGATCAGGCAAGAGAAAGAAATAAAGGGTATTCAATTAGGAAAAGAGGAAGTCAAATTGTCCCTATTTGCAGATGACATGATTGTATATTTAGAAAACCCCATCTCAGCCCAAAATCTCCTTAAGCTGATAAGCAACTTTAGCAAAGTCTCAGGGTGCAAAAATCACAAGCATTCTTATACACCAATAACAGACTAACAGCCAAATCATGAGTGAACTCCCATTCACAGTTGCTTCAAAGAGAATAAAATACCTAGGAATCCAACTTACAAGGGATGTGAAGGACCTCTTCAAGGAGAACTCAAACCACTGCTCAACGAAATAAAAGAGTACACAAACAAATGGAAGAACATTCCATGCTCATGGATGGGAAGAATCAATATCGGGAAAATGGCCATACTGCCCAAGGTAATTTATAGATTCAATGCCATCCCCATCAAGCTACCAATGACTTTCTTCACAGAATTTGAAAAAACTACTTTAAAATTCATATGGAATGAAAAAAGAGCCCGCATTGCCAGGACAATCCTAAGCCAAAAGAACAAAGCTGGAGGCATCATGCTACGTGACTTCAAACTATACTACAAGGCTACAGTAACCAAAACAGTATGGTACTGGTACCAAAACAGAGATATAGACCAATGGAACAGTACAGAGCTCTCAGAAATAATACCAAACATCTACAACCATCTGATCTTTGACAAACCTGACAGAAACAAGAAATGGGGAAAGGATCCCCTATGTAATAAAAGTTGCTGGAAAACTGGCTTGCCATTTGTAGAAAGTTGAAACTGGATCCCTTCCTTACAACTTATACGAAAATTAATTCAAGATGGATTAGAGACTTAAATGTTAGACCTAAAACCATAAATAACCCTAGAAGAAAACCTAGGTAATATCATTCAGGACACAGGCATAGGCAAGGACTTCATGGCTAAAACACCAAAAGCAATGGCAACAAAAGCCAAAATTCACAAATGGGATCTAATTAAAGTAAAGAGCTTCTACACAGCAAAAGAAACTACCATCAGTGTGAACAGGCAACCTACAGAATGGGAGAAAATTTTTGCAATCTACTCATCTAACAAAGGGCTAATATCCAGAACCTACAAAGAACTCAAACAAATTTGCAAGAAAAAAACAAACCCATCAAAAAGTGGGCAAAGGATATGAACAGACACTTCTCAAAACAAGACATTTATGCAGCCAACAGACACATGAAAAAAATGCTCACCCTCACTCATCATCAGAGAAATGCAAATCAAAACCACAATGAGATAACATCTCATACCAGTTAGAACGGTGGTCATTAAAAAGTCAGGAAACAACAGGTGCCAGAGAGGATGTGGAGAAATAGGAACACATTTATACGTTGGTGGAACTGTAAACTAGTTCAACCATTGTGGAAGACAGTGTGGTGATTCCTCCAGGATCTAGAACTAGAAATACCATTTGACCCAGCCATCCCATTACTGGGTATATACCCAAAGGATTATAAATCATGCTGCTATAAAGACACATGTACACGTATGTTTATTGTGGCACTATACACAATAGCAAAGACTTGGAACCAAACCAAATGTCTATCAATGACAGACTGGATTAAGAAAACGTGGCCCATATACACCATGGAATACTATGCAGCCATAAAAAAAGGATGAGTTCATGTCCTTTATAGGGACATGGATGCAGCTGGAAACCATCATTCTCAGCAAACTATGGCAAGAACAGAAAACCAAACACAACATGTTCTCACTCATAGGTGGAAACTGAACAATGGAAACACTTGGACACAGGAAGGGGTACATCACACACCAGGGCCTGTCATGGGGTTGGGGGAGGGGGAGGGATAGCATTAGGAGATATACCTAATGTAAATGTTAATGGGTGCAGCACATCAACATGGCACATGTATACATATGTAACAGACCTTCATGTTGTGCACATGTATCCTAGAACTTAAAGTATAATTTTAAAAAAAAATGTGACTTAGGCCGGGTGCGTTGGCTCACGCCTGTAATCCCAGCACTTTGGGAGGCCGAGGCGGGTGGATCACAAGGTCAGGAGATTGAGACCATCCTGGCTAACACGGTGAAACCCCATCTCTACTAAAAATACAAAAAATTAGCCAGGTGCTGTGGTGAGCACTTGTAGTCCCAGCTGCTGGGGAGGTTGAAGCAGGAGAATGGCGTCAACCTGGGAGGCAGAGCTTGCAATGAGCTGAGATCATGCCACTGCACTCCAGCCTGGGAGACACAGTGAGACTCTGTTTCAAAAAAAAAGAAAAAGAAAAGAATGTGACTTAAAAGTATGATAAAGAGAGCTGAGAAATGTCATAAGAGCAGTCACTACTTTTACCTGAATGCCCATACTTTACTTACATCACCTCATTAAATGCATTCAATTATCCAGAAACATAGGCATCCAGATTCTCATTTTACAGTTAGGTAAACTGAGGCTTAGATAAATTAAAATGTTTATAGAAGATCACTCAAACATTAAGTGGCAGAAAGAGAATTTGAACAGATTTCAGGCAGGAAAAATGTGAAATTAGAATATAATTTGTAGATCAAATAAAATTGGTGTTTCAAATAGGTAGAACTAAAAAATTATTTACAGGTGGTATAAATGAGAATTCCTATGAATTTCCAAAATGTCCATTTACAACTTTTCAATGGGAAAACTTTCTAACTATAACTCACTAAGAGATCCTTAGAGGTCCAATGACACTATTAATGAAATGTTAACTGCTTGTCCTATAGTTCTAGCAGGTCAATTAGTTTCCGATCTATAACAATACTTTACCATTGAATCTGGGATCAAAATGTCAGATTCTGGCTATCTTCTGAGTGAAATCCTGGTAATGGCAATACTGTACATTGTAACCACCACTTTGATTTGTATATCTCTTTAAAATAATAATTTTAAAAACAGACAATAAGAGAAGTGCTACATTTTGAATACAGAGAAAAAAAGAATTTGGCTCTTAATTCCTCGGAATTCATTTTCGTGGTCAAAGGGCTGAAAGCTTCATTTTAAACTATATACTCATTAAAAGCCTATGGCTTAACAAAGACCCAACTTGGCAAGCATGGTTGCTTGAAGTTAAAAGTGTTTTATGTTTATATTCAAATATTTGATGAGATAAAATAATACTTTGGTTAAGTTATATAATGTTTTGATGTACAGATATATTTCTTCATTAAGTTTCAGAGTATTAAAAAAACTTCTTGTGTTTTTTGGGATTTGACTTTAAATATACAAATGGGAAATTAAGGCAGTGAAAGAAAGTTGTAGTAATTACTTTTATAGGAGGATATCTAATGAAAAAAAATGTGATTCTCAAAATAATCAACAGTTCTCACTGTGGCTTCGTTCCCAGACAATGTGATCTCATTAGTAGAGATGAAGTTATCAAAATTTACACTCAGAATTCTATTTCTACGTACACACAACACTATAGTTAACACGAAGTTACAAGGTCAAATATTCCATCTCAACTGATAATTATTTTTCTTTACAGATGTCTATAAGTGTCTCTATTTCCACTGCTGGTTTTAGTTTTTATTAACCCTTTCACCATCTGTGATGGTGGCGTACTAGTGTCATTGTGCTTCTCCTCTATACAACTCCTAGAGAGATTCTTTTAAAAGAGTCAGGAACTTCCTGGCTCAAGAAATTTAATGGGAAGACAAATCAAATGAAAAACAAGCATATGAAGAGGTACTCAGCATCACTGATCATCAGAGAAATGCTAATCAAAACTACTAGGAGATATCATCTCACCCCAGTTATAATGGCTTATAGTAGAAAAGCAGGAAATAACAAATGCTGGTGAGGATGAGGAAAAAAGGGAATCCTGGTACACTGCTGGTGGGAATGTCAGTTGGTACAACTACTATGGAGAACAGTTTGGAGACTCCTTAGAGAACTAAAAATTGAGCTACCATATGAGCCAGCAATCACATTGGTGGGTGTATAGCCAAAAGAAAGGAAATCAGTATATTGAAGAGATATCTGCACTGCCATGTTTATTGCAGCACTGTTTATAATAGCTAAGATTTGGAAGCAATGGACGTGTCCATTAATAGATGACTGGATAAAGAAAATGTGGTACATATACACATAGCAATACTACTCAGCCATAAAAAATAATGAGATCCAGTCACTTGCAACAATATGAATGGAACTGAAGATCATTATGTTAAGTGAAATAAGCCAGGCACAGAAAAACATATATCACATATTCTTACTTATTTGTGAATCTAAAAACTCAAATCAATTGAACTTACGGACATAGAGAGTAGAAAGATGGTTACCAGAGGCTGGAAAGGGTAGCTGGGGGTTGGGGAGGAGGTAGGGATGGTTAATGAGTACTAAAAATATAGAAAGAATGAATAAGACCCACTATTTGATAGCACAATAAGGTGACTATAGTTAGTGATAACTTAATTATATATTTTAAAATGACTTAAAGAATGTAATTGGATTATTTGTAACTCAAAAGATCAATGCTTGAGGGGATGGATATCCCCATTCTCTATGATGTGCTAATTTCACATTGCATGCCTGTATCAAAACATTTCATGTACCCCGTAAATATATATACCTACTATGTACCTACAATTTTTTTAAATTAGAACATTAAATAAAAAGAACTTTAATGAATTACTGATAATTAAAGCAAAAAAAATTACTCCTCCTTGGCATGACATTCATGTTTCTCTGTGATGTGATCTCAGCCTATACTTCTCTCCATACCACCTTTAAGAAGAGTTCACCATTTCCCAAACCTGCCCTTTACTCTCCTATCTCACAGATGTCTTTACACATTTTCCTCTCCTGTAATAACACCCCACTGTTATTACATTAATCTATAAAATCATTATTTACTGGATTAGTTCAAAGTTTACTTTGGCAATGAAGCCTTCTCTAACCTTTTTGGTCTTCATACTAAGAGTGTATCTGTCTGCTCCTGTGTTTCCAACACGTTATTTCTTCTCGACCCAGTGATTTAGCTCTTTCTTTCTAAATTATATTTATTTATGTACCTCCTATTTCATCTACTAAATTTTAAGTTTCTTGAAGGTAAAAACTACGTCTTATCAGTCTTTATATCCTCTGAAATATCTAGCAAATATGTTATACTTATATTTTTGTATATATTTATGTTATATATATCATATATAGCATATATATCCTCTGAAATATCTAGCAAATATGTCATTTTTGAGAATTATTTTCCATTCTGCTTATTAATTAAATTTAAATTTAAGCAGTTAATTTGAATGAGGTTTATTAAATTGATTATAATATTCATTTTATGAATATCATATTTTGAGAATATACCAGCCTATAAGGTATTAACATTTTTCCCAAGTATCGAATTTTTCTCAAAGCATCGTGACTTTTCCCATTGCACATTGCTGAACATAATTGCAGACAATGGCTGTTGATTGGTGGTGCAACATGCTATAGAAAGAGCTGTTTCTCACTACAATATTCATTCAAACAATAATCAGTGCAGAATTTTGAGTTACATGAGAAAATAAATGCAATAATCAGAAACACTGTTTTAGAGCCTTTTTTTCTCAAGTAACTTCTGTATGAACTCACATGCCTCAAAGTATTTAACAGAACCCCTACCACCTCCATCAAAAAGCATTATATAAAAATGAATTACAATAGAACTAAGTTCATGAGTTGCTTCCTTTTCCCCTTGTATACCTTCAGTCCTGTGGGGAGTGTTGTACTGTGAGAGGCTAAGAGTATTAAATATGAGAGACATTTGTGTATCTTATAGCTGGACTACTACAAAAAGGTGAATAGTCAAGGCAAAAGAATTTCTAGCAGAGAGAAGGTATAGCAAAAAAAAAAAAAAAAAAATGAATCCTGGATGGGGAAGGGAAAGGGCAAGAAAGGGAAAGCAGACAAAGAAAGTAGGTATGAATTAAAAGGAGAATTCTCAGTGCCTATACAAAGTGGACTTGAAATTGACTCAAAGTGATCCTATATTAAATGACACTTATAACATCTTCTATATTCTAAGTGGCTTGGAATAGACTGCATTCTTTGTGGCCATACTTACAATTTATACTTAAAAATTCAGACTTTAAATTTATCTTACTGCTCCTTGTTCCCAACACATTATTTCTTCTTAACCTAATGATTTAGCTCTTTCTTCCTTAAATTATATTTATCTCCTATCTCACCTACTAGATTTTAAGTTTCCTGAAGTTGTTATTAAATAACTTACTACAGACATCCACCAAGCTCAAATGTCTTTCCAGTCACTGTGGTCATCATGGAAGCTTTGTTGAAGAAACAAATTAAACTGAAGTTGAATGAATAAATTTCAGGTCTGATGCATAGAGTCATTGAAAACAATCCAATGTATCCCATTTTTACAGAGGGTGAATTTAACAAGCTTTATACCAGTGCATTTTACATTGATTTTGAACAAAATTTTAGAATTAACTTTTAAAAATATTAAAAGGGCATTAGAACAACAAAGTGAGAATTACAAGGAAACATAACACGTTCAATAAGAGTAAGTCATGTTAGACTAACTTATCATTTTATGGTAGTATTACTAGCCTGAGCAATAAGGGCAAAGCTTCAAACACAGAATAGTTTCCTTGATTCAAAGATATCTTCAAAGACCCAGGTCACTTTGAACCTTTTATTCTGCCATTTTACAGCCTTTCAATTTGGATTTTCCTTCATGGGAAGGAAGATGGTTGATGCAGCAACAGTGGATTCCACAAAAAAAGTCCTGGAGCCTCTTTAAGGGCCTTTTCCTTTTTATCAGAAGTTTGTCTCCCAAAAGCTATAGAAGCACACTCTGTTTTAGGTACAGTAGAAATGGGCCATATCCTCATGCTCTCTCCCCTCCAAAGTAGTACTGGGAATGTAAGGATCTGGAATATTTATCCTCTATAGCGGAAGATGGATTCTGACAGCAAGGAGGAAGTATGAGGAAAAGCAATTGCATGGACAGCCATATTAGCAGAATAATGCTAGTTGCTGTAACAAACAAAAACGACATACACTGGTTCAAACATGGTAGGCATTTGTTTCTTGTTTCAAAAGAGTTAGCATTTATGAGTGCTCAGCTCTCTTAAGTAATTGTTCAGAGAACCAGATTTCTTCCATCTTATGGCTCATCTATCTTCAACAAACGACTTTTAAGTTCACTGTGTTGGCTTGCATGAAGCCAGCAGAAGGCAAAAGTGTGGGGGAAAAAAAACAAACAAAAGCATGGGCTTTTAAGGTCCATTGCCTGGAAGTCACACACACCACATCCAAACTCATTCCACAGGTGAGAGCTAGTCAATTGCCCTCTCAGCTCCCTACCAAAATGGGAAATGGTTGCCCCAAGTAAGCGGAACTTAGCAGCAACCAAATTGTGAATGAGAACTGAATATATGAGTAAGTTAATCAAATAGTTTGATGGTGGACTGATTGTATTTCAAGATTTTTGGTTATGAATACATTATCACTCCAGATGGATATATCTAACAGAATATCTCAGAGTATATCAGCGCTAATTTTTTTTAACTAATGACTTGTTTGAGGACATAGATGGTATGCTAATCAAATTTTTAGATATCTTGAAGTTGAGAGGAAAAGCCAACATGTCAGCTCAAAGTTCCAGGATCCCAAAAATATCTCAAAAAATAAGAAAAAAGGTGAAATTGGGGATAAAATTGCTGGAGTTAGGTCAACACATTCAGCGGCAGGCACTATTTAATTTGGCAAATATTTACTTAGTTATAATACTCAGGGCATTGTGCCAGGCCAAGTACAGAATATAGAAAATAAGGGTTAAAGCAGAATATACGAAAAAGAAAGGACAGTCTGAGTTGATTGAAAACCAGTATAAGTTATTAATGTAGGATTCCCCCCCTTTCTATTTCCCTGTATGTGAGAATGTATATATGTGTGTACACATACATGTTTGCATGCTTATATACACATCTTAGGTTAAATTAGAAAATTTATAATGTACAGAACATTCGATACTCTTTGTTTTTCAGATTTTTGTTTTGGGTTCTTGGTGCAATACTTTAAAGGGGACAATGAACAAACTTGATTGTTTCTGGGAGAGTATGACCAAGTCGGTAAGTGAATTTGAAATAAATCATATGTATTTGCTCATTTATTCACTTATTTATGACTGAGTTTCCATTTATTTCCCTTCAAGGAAGTAGGTTATGTGTATAAATAATCATAGGATAAGGTAGAACATGGAGAAGTGCTTTTAAAAAATTAGAAGACTGAGAGAGATTTCTTCTAGCAAAAGAGATAAGGGCTGGGAGCTACCTCCCAGAAAGACAGATAGACCAGAATACAGTCAAGAGGGAAGAAAAGCGGGGCTGTATTCCAAGAAGGAGGATAAAACTTTAAAACAGATACCACCAGAATTGTAAACTGTTATCTGCAGCTCGAATGGCATGAAGGAAATAATAAGGGGAAAGGCCATTAAGTTACTTTGTGATAAAATTGCGAGACCATTGATTCTGCATTAAAATTTTTGAATTTTGTTCAAGAGTAAAGCAATTGCAAATATGTATAAAATTCTTCCTATTCATATAATAGAGGTTACAGAGGTCAAAAAGGTTTGGCCTGTGTTTGTTCATAGGAAGAATGGTAAAACAACAGCAATAACACAACAACAACAAAACCAACCCTGTAGGTGTTTAAAATACAGAAGAGAAAATTATGGTCTGCAGGATTATCATAGTGAGGGGGAATTAACCTCACCCATACTTTCTACTCATCTTTTATCCAAAGTTCCTACACCATCCCACAACCCTTAACTAGGATCAAGAGTCAGAAACTGCGGAAAGGCTTTTTAGAAGTGGGGTAAGAGTGGAATTGTCTCATTATCAATCTCATTATCAATAAAAATACTTTAAATGTATAATACATCCAACTTTAAAGGGTTTAAACCTAAGTTCATGACCACTTGCTGGGGCAAGGTAGAAGCATGAGAACATCTTGTGGAAAGTAAGGAATGAGCTTTCTAAGGTCTCTGTTCTGACAGAAGTATTAATACTATGATTTCATAAAATATTGTGTTTCCTTGCTTTTTCTCCTTCTTATGAAAATACATATCACTTTCACGAAGTTTCAATTCACTTCAAATTTAGGATCTATTTTATACAAAATGATCAACTGAATATTAGGTATTACTAACTGAGAGAAGAGTCTTATATAGTTTACAGAAACAGGAAAGGAAACCTTCACACAGTGCTCCATGTGGTCCCTTTCCATTATCAGTTTTTAAAAGTCAAATAGTACAAAGCATAACAGAAGTATAATATTCAAACCTAAGCCACACAGGACATGTACAGGGTGGAAAACTAGCAAACAATCACCTTTTCACAAGTCCTTTTATTGCACCATTATCATTTTAATTTTATTTAGAGAAAGGATATCATTCATTGTTGCTCTGAAATTCAACAAGCACTTCAAACATCTAGAGAGCTATCATAAACTGGGTACTAGTTTATCATACCCAGTCTGAAAGATTCACTGTGTTATTGAAGGATGTCCATAACCGGCACACACCTTACCTATCAAATATTATTCTTCCAAACTCCTCAACAGAAATTCTCCTGTCATGTCAAGGCGGCTGCTATTTACACTAATTTCATTTATGCCTCTCAACATTTTCTTGGAATGTCCTTCGTCTTATTTCCTAAATAAAAGTCAACTCATTCTGTATTTTTTTCCTCACATCTTCTCAACTAGTCTAGCCAACGCCAACTTCATCCTTCATTGAACATGACGTAGTAATTATTATCTGAATTTCATATCTTGATAATCATATCATATCTAAACTTATGCTACTTTCTATTTGCTCCATATTGGTTTATTTTTCCTTCTCAGTCAGAATATATGCTCTACAAGGGCAGATGAAACATTACACATGCATTTTGCATTTTCTGGAATATGTGGATTGGGACGAGGAGTCAAGTGAATGTCTTAGGAATACTTACATAGCAGAGTTCAGTCTAACTCAGCTTCATAAGGATTTATATTTTCTTTGACTTTGAAAAAAATACTGTCATACACAAAAAGAACTTCGATTTTATATATTCTTACAAAATTATTAAAACTAAAAAACACAGCTTAAGGATTTTGCTATAACTGTCTTCTCTTTTATCTTTTTCTTTCTTTTTTTTTTTGTGTGTGTGTTTATCTGGCATTACTTTCTGTTATTTTACTGCATTCTTGCTTTTATGGTGGATTTGTTATAGAAGATTAGGATACTGTCAAGAGGGAAGAGGAATGGGTTTGTATACCAAGAAGGAGTAAGAGATATATTACAATCTGTAAACAATGTCACTTAAAAAAAAAAAAAAAACTATTAGAGACACTAGTAACATGCTCACTTATCTATAACTTTGAAAACTATCACAGGAATCTGTTTTGTGTGTGTGTGTGTGTGGAGGGGTCTGTCTACAAATTGAACACATAACTTTTGGATCAAGTTATGGCAAATAAAATTTTAAAAATCATATGACACAAATTAATAATTTGGCTCTGATTTTTGAAATTAGGCTTCTACGAACTTAAACTTTCTGTCATTATACGATCGTTACTATAAACCTAATGGCAGACTGTGAGCTCATGGAGACTAGAATAACAATATACCTAATGTATGACAGATACTTAAAAGATATATTTGTTGGCCGGGCGCGGTGGCTCAAGCCTGTAATCCCAGCACTTTGGGAGGCCGAGACGGGCGGATCACGAGGTTAGGAGATCGAGACCATCCTGGCTAATACAGTGAAACCCCGTCTCTACTAAAAAAAAAAAACAAAAAACTAGCCAGGCGAGGTGGCGGGCGCCTGTAGTCCCAGCTACTCGGGAGGCTGAGGCAGGAGAATGGCGCAAACCCGGGAGGCGGAGCTTGCAGTGAGCTGAGATCCGGCCACTGCACTCCAGCCTGGGTGACAAAGCGAGACTCTGTCTCAACAACAACAACAACAAAAAGATATATTTGTTAAGTGAATAGAGTTTATTATTGTTACCATTGTTTTACTTATTGATTATTTAGGTTACATTTTCTTTTCTTCTATTGGTTATTTGTCTTTCTATTAATGGTTTTCTATTTACTTTCTTATCAGAAAAAATCAAATCATTTTGTAAAAAATCTTGTGACTACTTTAAAAAAGCATATTCTTAAGTTTTTCTTTTAAATTTCTTCTATTTATAATATCTACCTGGACTGGGAATTCCTTGAGGAAAATGATATATGCCTTATTAACTCTTTGCATTTCCAGCTCCTACCCTAGTATCAGGGATAGATCAGGAGCTACCCCACAGCATGGAATGAAATAAATATTAAACACACAAGTCTTCATTTTCCCAATATTATTCCCTTGTGTAGACCAATGTTATCATTGAGAAGTGATATTGAGCAATGTTACTGGTTTTACAAGGAGTCTAATACAGCTGACAGTCTAACCCAAAATGCTATAATGCTTACGGGGAGGACTTTGGACTCAGAAAGGATTTTGGATTAAAATTATGGCTGACAATACAAGCTATTTGACATTGGACAAGTTACCTAAGCTTTTTAAGTTTTAGTTTCTTCAGCTGTAAGATAAGTATAATAAAGGCACTAACGTCATAGGAAAGTGACAAACCTCAAATAAGTTAATGCATGTAAAGCTTGCTACAGACTAATGGCTCAGTAAATATTAGTTATTGTTATAACTCTTTCCTTCCTGTAGAACAGAAACAATGTGCAGAAAAGATTTCACACGTGAACGAATTTATACACCCGTCATCTTCTTTACACTTTCTCTACTTCATTGATATAATTTCAGCAAAGGATCTTTAGTAACATAATAAATAACTTTATCTCAGCTTCTTTAGATTTGATACTATTAATCTCTGCCTTGAAACATGCTAATAGCAATAAGATCAAACAAGTTATTGAGCTGCTAATATAAGTTAGCCATTATGTTAAACACTTTGTATGCATAATCTCAATGAATCCTTATAACATTTTATGAGGTAAGCTCTACTATTATTTCAATTACACAGCTGATAATGTTTATAATTTCTCATAATAGCTCATGGTTTTCTCTTAGCCTATATCACATTTACGTATTAATTTATATAATTTTTATGGTTATCTGTTTAACCTTTGTCTCATCATTAATCTGTAAATTCCAAAAGGGTAGAAACCACACTCCTTTAGGAAAAATCACTGTATTCCTAGAGACTTGCACAATTCTCAGTACTTCTTAAGAATTCAGTACATTTGAGGCTGAGGCGGGAGGATTGCATGAGGCCAGGAGTTCAAGATCAGTCTGGGCAACATAGCAAGAATCCTTCCACTCTCCAGCCTCTGGCCCCATTTTTAAAAGGAAAAAAAAAATTAATTAATTAGCCAGGTGTGGTGGCACACCTGTAGTCACACCTACTGAGAGGCTGAGGCAGGAGGATTGCTTGAGCCCACGAGTTTGAGACCAGCCTGGGTGATATAACAAGACCCCATCTTAAAAAAAAAAAGTTTAATAAATTTATGTTGAGCTAATGAATGCAATAAGAATATTGCCAAGATAACAGTACTAAAGGGATAGCTCTGAGGTTCAAACCCAGAGCTGTCTGACTCCAGAGCCTGTACTCTTTACCATTAAACTGATTCTCCAGCTCAACACTGGTGGCTTCAGAAGGATTTGTGCTTTATCTACCTCTCTGGTGAAGGTACTTTACCTAGAAGATATGCTTACCTCCGTCCCTGGCCATTACTTCTTGATATCTTCTGTAGGGCTTTCTGACACCCTTCTATCATCCTTCTTTCATTGGTGTTTCCCAGGGTCTGGTCTTAGTTTCTGCCCTCTTACTCATCAGGACACCTCTTTGAGATACCTGGCTTCGTTACTATCCACATCCTGATGACTCCCCTGTCCATATTTCCAGACACGGCTTAACTCTGGGACCCCAGATTTCTATATCTATTTGGGATTTTTACTTAATTCTTCATTTCGTATTAGCCAGCCTATGCATAACTGCATTATCTTCCCCTGACAATTAGGCTCCATTCCTTGCTCTCTACCTTTGTGAATAGTCCCACACAATCCAAAAGCTTCTTCCCTTTCTTCTTACTAAGACTGTGTCTTCTACATTTTAAGTGCCTCTACCTCTGTTCAGCCACTTGCCACTTACCTCACAGTTTACTGTATTGCCCTTCCTTCTGTAGACTTCTAAATTTTCTCCCACTACTCATTTTTTCCTCCTGGTTTCACAGCTAATCAATGAGTGACTATATTTCCTAGGCTCTCTTGCAGAGTGTAGCTGGCTGTAAGCCTATATTCAATCCAATACTCTGTGAGCAGAAATGTGCATAAATTCTAGGTCATCTCTTAAGGGAGAAATCTACTTTCTCTAGGCCCTCTGTTTCCCCCTACTGCTCAGAAATAGTAAAAAAAAAAAAAAAAAAAAAAATGCATCAACAGCCACTTAGATCCTGGAAGACTTTGGAAGACTCGTGGAGTATGGGTGTCTCCTGCCCTACACAACTACTTTGCTCATAAATTGTTAGGTAAAAGGGAAATGCTCTTCTAATTTCCTTTAGAACACTATATTTTAAGGTCTTTTTGTAGAAGCTTAGAATGTACCCTAGAAACTTCATAAAATTAGTTTCTCTAACTCCAGTTTTTACTCCAATCTATCCCACAATTTTAAAGGAACCTACTCATTCTAAAATGCAAGTATTGATAGGTCAATTTCTTATTTAAAATTTATAAGTGGCATTTGCTTTGCTTTATTTCCAAATTTTCAAAAATAAGCATATATTGATTTTATAATGATGAGGAAATAAATAAATCCATTAGTGACTCCCTCAAGACTTTAAAATAAAGTTCAAGCTGCTTAATGCGACTAAAATCCCTTCATGTTTTGCATTCTGTCCATTTCTAGAGTCTTAACTTTTGCCACACCCTCACAGGCCTCCTGGCACTGGAGTCCCTGGTTGGTGACAGGCCCTTGTATACATCTGCATCTTTACAACTTCTGTTCTCTCTCTCTGGATACATTTTCCATGTTTTTGGCTAGACTAATAGCTGCTCATCCTTCAAAGCTTAGGTCTAGACTCAGGTCAATATTGGATTCTCCATAAACTCTTTTCTAATGCCTAAGGATTAGTTAAATACCCCTCATCTGTGTCGTGACAGAATCCTATCAGTACCTTTACTGGGCACTTTCCACATTAAACTCCACCAATTTCTCAACCAGACTTTGTCTATTCTCCAATAAAAAATGTGCTCTCAGCCCGGCGCAGTGGCCTACGCCTGTAATCCCTGCACTTTGGGAGGCCGAGGTGGGAAAATCACAAGGTCAAGAGATTGAGATCATCCTGGCCCACATGGTGAAACCTCGTCTCTACTAAATTACAGAAATTAGCTGGGCATGGTGGCGCGCATCTGCAGTCCCAGCTACTTGGGAGGCTAAAGCAGGAGAATCACTTGAACCTGGGAGGTGGAGGTTGCAGTGAGCTGAGATCATGGCACTGCACTCCAGCCTGGCAATAGAGCAAGACTCTGTCTCAAAAAAAAAAAAAAAAAAGAAAAGAAAAAGTGCTCTTATTTAACCAGGTTCTGTGCTTTTTATCGTCATATCTATGAATAGTTGGTGTTCAAGTTTTTTTTTTTAATTTACTGAAGACAATACATATTTTTTACCATAATGTTAAAAGTGAGCTTAGTCCCTACCTATTAGAATTTCCACATTTTAGCCCATATGGACTCCTTATAAAGACATAAAATAGTAAGTATATTTAAATTTAAATGGTATATATAATAAACATAATTAGAAGCTGATTAGAAAGGTATATTTTCTGTTATGTCAGCTTTCCCCAATGACCTTAAAACTTGCACATTGTGAGACTTTAAGAAGTTTCTGAGGAATATTATTTTTGATTATTCAAGAGATAACACTTTTACAAAAACTGAAGATTATAGAAAAGTTCGCAGTGTTTCATATAACAAATAATCAGTGAATGCTGAATTAATAAATGAGTGGTTGTTTTTGGTAAGTGTAGCTTATCAAACATTAAAAGACTGAATATAGTTTACAAATATGCTCAAAAGCCAGCGTTTTGGTCCTTGAACACAAATAAAATTTACAACTTGCCATATTGTTAAAAAATCTGTTAGTTCTTAGATTTCTTTGGTTTGGAAAGCATTAAAAAAAATCCCACAAATTGGAAAAAGATTGACTTTCTTTTTTAAACTTTCACATCAAAATTTTATAAGGTTCTTACAAATTATTCTAAAATTTTAGAACACTAATTCTAAAGGAATTAACATTCCATTCAGAAATAGGGTGTTGGTAGACTTACATGTAAATTTGTTAGTAAAACTGAAACTATCCCATTTATAAGCTGGTATTTTAAAATTTTTTTAAAAGTTTCTATTTTCCTAGACCCTTTATTTCTTGCCCTAGGCCAGGTTTGCACATAAGGACGAGTTCATTAAAAGTAAGTTACTTTTGTATGCTTTACATATATTCATTCGTTAAGCTAGTAATACAACCACACTGATACGTTTTCTGCTGCAAATATATTAAGTGCTTACTGATCAAAGAGCAATTGTATAACCAGAGCCAACTTCACCAGGGTACAGTCTGCACAAATGATCGGGTGTTTAGAAAGTCTTTAGCTTGGTTATGCTTTGCTATTAGTAGGGACTCTGGATTTTCATTTTGCACTGGCCTCCACAAATTTTGCAGCCAGTCCCAAGTATAATTTTAAAAATTATCCTAATTTGGAACAAATTGTCAGGGAGTGCATTGTTAAAATGCCAATTTCTAAACAGCTACCCATAAACAACAAACCCAGAGTCCTAGCTGTCTGCTAGGCTCTGTTCGCCCAGCTTAGCTGTCAGGAGTAGCACACGGGTTAAAAGAGAAAGATTCTCCTAAGTGTCAATCCCTCCTGCTGGCTCAAGAGAACAAAGCTGGCAGGCAAAGTGAATCAGATAGCGTACTGTGCACGCCCCAACTTCAGAATACAGTAAAGCCCATCGGTCTAATTTCAGCTTTTCCAGCCCTGGTAGTGCCCCTTTAAGTTTACTAAGTCGGATATACCTGTAAGCAAGCAGTCTAATGTTTTTGTGATCTTGCTGCTGCGAAAGTATTTAATAATAAGCCTCAGAAGTTGGGAGGTAAGAAGGAAATCTATGATGTCTAATGCCAAGGTGGTGGTCAATGTGTTGAAAGTTGATTAAATTTCCTTTTAACACCCCTTGAAACTGACATTTTGCTACCGTTTAAATTTTTTTCCCTCCAAACTATTTTTTTATACCCATGATTTACAGTGATATACAGCAAAGCAGTGGCTATGAATTGGCTCAAAATGATTCTAGGGGTAATGAGCAGGGATTGAAAAAATCTGTTCGTGTTCATTTAAGGGAAGGAAAGCTAACTTTATCCTGCAACTGCATGCCAAGGCAGGGTCAAAGATTTCAGACTGCTCAAATAGTGCCATCCACATTTTATCGGTTTGAAGTGATAACTGGGTTCCAGAATCCCATAGATTGATAAAAAGAAAATATATTTAAATAGATTAGTGCATTTTCAGCTATCAGTTGCAAAATTACTTGCTATATTCACATGCTTCCATTTTTAAAGTTACATCTGTTTCAATAGAACTAGTCTAAATTTGAAAATTAAGAAATACAACATATTTCTATATTTTATATCTCAAGTATCCGATTTTTTAAAGAAAGTTGTTGTTTTCATATGCATATCTATTATAGGAAAATGTGGAAGCTGGACCGGAAACCTTATAAATGATAGTGGTGGAGTCTTTGTTGACATGTGTAATTAGAGCCTTACAATTATAATGTAACTGCTCAAATAATCGGAAGCAGAATGCCTTGTGAATAGAGTAATGCAGTGTCTTCTATGTAACTGACCATCAACTGTGACCATTACAAAGGTATTTATTTAATACCAACTGTGTGCATTTTTCCCACATAATTATCTTATTTCTACACCAATAGTTAAAAAATAAAAATCCAGCAAGATTTTTCTCACATAGTAAGAAGACTCTAAAATATTAACTACCTATTTCTTTTGCTTTTGAGCCAAGCCCAGCAGTTCAATCTTATATAAAGTTCAACCCTATTCTACCTAACATATCTCCTTTTTGGAACGGATTATTTTAAAATGGCATTCTGTGTAGGAAGTATAGAAAACTGAAAGAGCAGAGTATCCATATAAACACTAGAATTTTTTTAAATTAGGATAAGTACAATAAATAAGACTTATTTGTATGCAATAAGAGAAAGTAGGAAAGAAACTTATTTTATACAGGGCAATATCCCTCCAAAATACAGAAGTAAGGTATTGTACAATAATTCCCTATATTAAAGCACAGGCTGGAATAATGTTAAAAAAATCACACAAAGCCTATCATCCACATTAAATTTCCACTTCTTGTCAAGACTCTAGTGCTTAAACAGATCTTAAGAACCCTAGTCTTTGACAGGTGATAGCGGATAGAGAATGGACTAGAATAAGGAATAGTAATATCAGAAGATATAGTTGTGGTAGACCTTCATGGACAGTATCAGAATAACAGTGAAAAACCTCTGACCATGTAAGAATAAGTAAATAAATCCAATATATCATCTTCACAACATTTCTTATCATTGTACAATAAATGAATATAAATATGAATATAAGCTATAACATGCTTACAACCTTTAATTCCATACTACAATTTATGTATCTCTGATATTTAATAATATTTCCTTCTAATACTATTTAAAGGAGCCTCAAATATTCTTTTTTTCACTTATATATGTGGCAGCTACAGAAAAGAATAATACAAATGATGACTGGTGACTCATATCATGACCATCATTGCCATAGGTGACAAATTTCCAAATACGGTGAATGACTCTTGATAAAATTCAAACTAAACATATGTAAAATCTTTCATAGATTTTTATTGTAATACATTTCTGGAAAATTTAGCCTATGGGGAAACTGTACATGTGTCAAATGGCAACAAATTGTAGACTCAGATAATTATAAATAGTTTACTTTCCCTATATGGATTTTTCATGGACTCTTCCAAATTTGAGAAGAATGTAAGACAATGCACTTCGTGTGGGGGACTGTTCTACTCATCAAGGCAAGTAACATGCTGTTCCCCTTCACCAATCTTTGTTGAAAAACCACCCTTGCAAATTTCCATAATACCTTTTAGGGGGAGGTGCCACCTCTATCATGAAAACTGGGCTCCATCTATGTGTTTTAGTAATTTTTTGTTTTTCTGAGACGGGGTCTCACTGTGTTGCCCAGGCTGGAATTCGGTGGCATGATCATGCCTCCCTGCAGCCTTGACCTGCTGGACTCAGTTGATCCTCCAACCCCAGCCTCCTGGGTACTGGGTAGCCTGGACTACAAGCCCATGACACCATGCCTGGCTAATAAATTTTTTATAGAGATGGACTATTGCTATGTTGCCCAGGCTGGTCTCAAATCACTGGGTTGAAATGATCCTCCCACCTCGGACTCCCAAAATGCTGGGATTACAGGTATAAGCCACTGTGCCAGCCTAGTAATTTTGTGATAAATAATGTAGCCATATTTTCTAGTTGAGGTGTTTATATTTAGACTCAAATATGATACCATTTCTATATGAATTAATAGGGCATTTGTTCACTTATGAGAATCCAGCTTTACTGCTAATGACTGTAAGAAATTTCAAGGTAGAAATGTTAATAGTAACTTACTAATTTATATGACCTGAGGTAGCACATTAATTGGGTAAGCAGTCAGAGAGAGCTGGTTCAAGTCTCACTGATGATTTTTACCAGTTCTGTGATCTAGTGCCGCATGTTTAACCTTTCTAATCTTTCGTCACTTCATTTGGAAACTGGAAATAATGTTGTACTTTACATTTGTTGTGTTTTATAGAGGCAATGCAATTTTATTTTCCCCTGAGACAGGGTCTCACTTTGTCACCCAGGCTAGAGTATAGTGGCACAATCATGGCTCACTGCAGCCTTGACCTCTTAGACTCAAGTAATCCTTCCACTTCAGCCTACTGGGTAGCTGGAACTATAGGCACACACCATCATGCCTGGCTAATTTTTTTTGTATATTCTATAGAGACGGGATTTCGCCATGTTACCCAGGCCGATCTTGAACTTCTGGGCTCAAGCCATCCTCCCACCTCGCCCTCTCAAAGTGCTGGGATTACAGCAATTTTTAAAAACCCTGCTTAACAATTAACCAATATATGTTAGCTATTATTGTTCTTGGTCTTATAAAAGCAGCTTTGGATTTGGGCTATATATTTCTTGACTTTTGCTTCATATACTAAAAAACAAATATGAGGAGATATTAAACTGCATTAAAAGTCATGGGATCTTTCAAAGTTGGTAATGCAAAAATCAAAGGTAAAATGTGCTTTATAATGAATGTGATAAGAAAATATGTGAGACATAAAGAAGCTATTTTTCTATACAGAAATAATTTTTAAAAATTGTTACAAATTCCACATAGCAAAGTATTTCCTTTGCCTTTTAGTGTCATGAAAGTGCTTGATTTACTCAAGATAGGCTGAGAGGTGCCACAGTTAAATTCTTTCTGCTTTTGTCTCGACACCAAGTAGCAATTGAGCTCGGAGCCATTGGTCGCATGTTTTTCAAGACTGGGTAAGTCGCTTTAGCTTCCTCAAATCTGAGGTAGCATTTTAAAAACATTTTTTTTGTTAGATTAAACACATTTTTTTTCTACTTCAAACATCTCAAGCACCTATATCAAACTTAACACAAATTACAAGTAAAGATGTAACACGTGTAAAGTATGAATCTGCGGTTGTGTTCCCTCTATCCCACAGCATCTGAGGACTTCTTTTACAATAGTCATTTGGAGGGTGAAGTAAGAAAACAAAATACATGTTCCCAATGAGAGTTGTGACTTAAGCATAGGCCTTCTTTTTCCCCATGGCCTTATGTGCCCTTAATTCACAGCAAAGTACTTGGGCTACAGCTTGTTCGATATTTAAATCTTATGGATTGGTAATACGGTTAGTAATGTATTCTTTTTAACAAAATCTATTACAATAACATTTGTGTATTGTGTCAAGACTTTTTACCTATAATCTCTAAAACTATAATATGTGTTTTAAAAACCTTGTTTTTAAATGTGCCAATAGTCCTCATCACCCCACCACTGTATATGATTCGTGATTCGGTGGGGAACGCTGTAAACTGAATTAAGTAATTTAGCCTAATGTTAATTTAATAAAACTGGTTTTACCTAGACCAATTTCTCGGCAGGTTTGGGATTTTACTACAAGTGGGTGATATAGTTTGGATGTTTGAGCTGTTCAAATCTCGTGCTGAAATGTGATCCCCAGTGTTAAAGGTGGAGCCTAGTGGGAGGTGTTTGAGTCACCGGAGTGGATCCCTTAGGAATGGCTTGGTGCCTTCTCCAAGGTAATGAGTTAATGCAAGACCTAGTTGTATAAAAGAGTCTGGGCAACCCCCCACCCCCACCTGCCACCCTCCACCGCCTTCTTTTTCTTGCTCCCTCTCTTGCCACATGACATAGCTGCTCCCTCTTTGCCTTCCACCATGATTGGAAGCTTCCAAGGCCTGACCAGAAGCAGATTTTGGCAGTATGCTTCTTGTACAGTCTGCAGAACTATGAGCCAAACTAAACTTCTTTTCTTTATAAATTAGCCAGTCCCAGGTACTTCTTTATAGCAATGCAAATTAGGCTAATACAGAAAATGGAATTATTGAAAGAATCCTGCAGATGGATTTATTAGTCTCTCTTTCTGACCAAGTGAAGTACCTGTTGGATCAGATTGCAGCTTTGTTCCATCCCTAATATCACAGTGCCCATGTCAAGGGTGTACGCCAGTCTTCAACTTTCTTTTTTTTTCAGCCTCTGCTCTTTATTCCCCCTACCCCAGACCCCCCAGCCCGATTCTGTCCCCCTCCCCCATAGCTCATTTCACCACCTGGAAACAAATGTTACCTAATTTATCTGTTTACTGTCTGTCTTCAAAAGAACACAACGTCCTTTGGGGCAAGAGTTCTGTTTTTTGATCACTATTCTAACCTGTGCCTGGGAAATAGAACATAATAAACATTTGTTGAAGGAATAAACAAAGCAAAGGCTTTTCTTAATCTGTATTTGTGTAATCAATGCATGAGACTCTTTTGCTTTTGTTGCCTCAAGTAGTCTACTCTAAAATTATACTTAAATATAGAGGAGTAGATAAAATTAGAGATTAACTGGGGAGCAGAATCATTATGTTATTTAACCCTATGTGGAAACCTGGGAAACGAGAAATCTTAGGCGACTAAATGAAGACAGTCCTTAGAAGCTTTCAATGTACCCTTTCTGCATCCCAGACTACAAAGCCCTGAAACCTCAGAAAGTCAACACACACACATTTGGATTTTCATCAAATAGCTTTCCTAATAGTAATGTCAATCCTATGTATGACCAAAGATATCTCCCTTATATGCCACCTACATCTCTCCTAGGTGAGTAAGCATAGTTAAGACTCAGTCTACCTGTCGTCTCCTAGAGTAGCTAAGGGATAGATAGTTTTTTTTTTTTCCACTTATTAGTTTGGCTATCAACTATATTCACAAGTCATGAAAAACTATCAGAGAAAGCCAATTCATGAAAACTAACTCCCACTTGGTATAACTGGGAAGTTAGTAAATGACCAGAGAGCAGAAGTCACATATCTCGGAATATGGTACCTTACCAATTGCAATATTTATTGTCAAAATCAAGTGATGCACATTGTAAGGTCACCATATTTCCCCAGGAGGTCTGGGGATTAATAATTGCATAAGCATCCATATAATTTGCATATATTTGCATACCATGCTCAAACTCCTCTGACATTCACATATGTAGAATAAAATAACTACCGAAATATTACAGAGGTTGCAGTAAGGCCAAATATTGAGAAATTCTAGAAGATGTTAAGGTCTGTAATGGTCAGCGTAACAATGGACCACTTTCTTGATTTTGTTCCTCATGTTAGGGACAGTTCCGGAGTGAGTCGGAGAGCACAAATAGAAATAAAGAGGATCAACATGAAGACTGCTCTTGAAAACGGTTATGTCTAATGCTAATATATCGAATATTTAATTGGTTTAAGGCATCATACTACCTCCCTTAGGAATTGCTTTTGAGATCTTAGATGATATTGAAGTAGAATTCTGTCTCCACATGGAGCATTGGTGCCAACATTTCTACAGGAATGAGCTGCTTTTTGTTTTTTCCATTGCCTTCCTTCTCTTCTAAATAATACCAACATATATACTGAATTTGGAAAAGCATGCTGCAGTTTCAAATCCTTATTTTATTAAAGTTTAGGAAAATTTACTAGTTTATAATTCTGAGGTTCATAATTTCCCTTTAAATAAGCTATAGGTTAATGTGTAAAAACCCCTGCAGATTTTTTCCTTTGTTTAAATAATATCCTGTAATTCAAGCCAATATACTTTACAATAGCATGTTAAAAGCACATGGGAAAGCAGTTCAGCTCAAAATTAAGGTTTCTCTATCAGCATTTCTACTCACTCTGGCTATTTTCTGATACAAAGCTTTGGTCTCTCCTTTCATGATGTTATTCTGCAGTAGTAAAGCAAGTAACCACAGCTTCATAATGCTAAGCACTCCAGTGGGAAACACAAACAGAGTGCATAAACCAAAGTATTCATTTCATGAGGTTTTATTAAAAGGCTTCACCTCTAAATTGAGCTGTCATACACTGTTGGGAAACTTTTTACCACAGTTTATTTTAACTATGTAAAACATTAAAGGAATGGAATTTCTTCAGCTTTTCACATAATGGACGTGACCTCTCCTACACACCACAAGCAATCTATACCACATTTAATCAAATTGGCTGGAGAGTAAAATCAGGCCATATGTTTTCCCACTTCCCCCAATTTTCAGAAATGACCCCAACCTCGTTAACATGCTGTAGATTTTCATGTATATCCAGCAAGCTCTTTGGCGTTCTTACTGAGAAACGATACTGCATGATTAAAAGATATCCTTCAGATGAGAAGGACATTGGGTAATTTATAAATCATTCATTTGTGACACAGCTTCATACAGTATTTCAAGGAATTGCATTAACTGCTTTTGCAGTCTCCTCAAATGTTGCTTTCAGTTGACGGTGTCATAGGTCATTACCGATTTTTTCCTTATGTAAGCAATACCAACTTTCTATTAAAAATACTAATTTCCACTCTACTACAGTATCTTTTGAAGTGGCGTGTATAATAAAAAAATCAAGTTGCTTTGAAATATTAAAGGAATATATTTAACTGAAGGGTTTTCAGACAGGTTGTTTTTCTGTATTCCTGATGACAGAAAGATTTTAGCCTACAAAGTCAATAGTAAATATTATTAAAGTCATTATTTTCCTGTTACAGGCCTCGTGCTTTAAATAAACTACAGCTGACAATGCTGTCTTACACACTGTCATACTGTAAAATGTCCCCTCTTTATTACCGCAGGGACAACTCATTTAGAACTTTGAAAGTGTTTTCACATTAGAGTTGCTCATTTGCAGAGCTGGCCTATGGCTGTGTTTAAAGAATGTGGTTGATACTTCTATTTTTCCTCTAAATATTCTAGGGAAAAATATAAACTTGCCAACGCAACATTTTTTAGATAAAGATTAATGTTCCTTCTCCATAGATAAAATATATCTCAATCTTTCCATATTAGTGTGCTTTGACTACTTACGACATTATTTTTCCCACTAGCCCATTGAGTACAAGGAAGAGCAATACACTTGATATGTATATGACTGCTCTGTTTCAGGAATTTTAATTTTCCCCTGAATTGTATTCTTTAATAAAGAATGCACCTTCTCTGCATCATCACCTTGATCAACAGAATCTTGATCATAGGAAGATATAACGGCCAGAGACTGAATAATCAGTCAGAAAACATTTTCATCAAAATCAACAGGAACATGTTTATTATTTTGGAGCCATAGCATGTCATCCCAAGATGGGCTCATTTAACACCCTGCATAATACACATCTTGTCACACCATCCTTTAGCATATATTATATAATTTTTAAATGAATTTTTCTTTTCTTTCCCACATGCATTCAAACTCGCACCTACTCACATACACTACTGTGAAGAGAACAGAAATAATCTGAGAAAGAAAAACAACTTGCCTTACATTTGAAGTCATTTGCATTCAATGCTACTAAATCCACGCGTATGTCTCAACCTCTTTTCCTATTTTAAGGTATTTCTTGAAAATATATCTATAATGTTGAGTGCTATGAAAACCAGATAAAAGTTTACCCTAAATTCTTCAAATTCACATGGTCAGAATTGCTGGACTCTCGTTTCTTCCTTTTGAAGAATAAAGCAGAGCAGGAGAGGCCAGGTGCATGGTTAACTCTCGGGATAGACACGGTTAGATTACTGTCTGCAGATCGAACAGGAGAGAGCTGGGTTTGAAGACCTGCCAAGACACGGTTGGTCCTTTCTTCTGCCCTCCAAATCTGGCGTCATTTTATTTTAGCTCATGCTGTATTCAGACCCAAAGGAAAAGCGAGAACATGTTTATAAACCTTTGTCCTAGACCAATAAAGACTTGATCAATGGCAGGTCTTTGATTTCAAACCCAGCTCTCTCCTGTTCGATCTTCAGACAGTAATCTTTGCTGCTGGTCTATGCTTGCATTCAATTCTTATTGGTATCTATTTCTGTGGCCTCTTAGACTAATTTAAATAGAATGGAGACCATAACATGCTCTGCCTTGGCAAGATGCAATAATTCATTTCAATAATATACTGTAAATAAATATTTTACATGTAATCCTTATGAAAGGAGAAATACATAACTAAGAAATATTTGCATTTTTTTCTGGTTTATTTCTTCTCTATAGTACTACTATTAAGCTGTGTTTGGCTATTTTGTATTTAAATTATCCATACTTCTCACCATGCGCACACATACATTCCACATACACACATGCACATACAACACAACCCATGATCTCTTCAATAATTTCAACAACCCTGAATTTTCCCCACATAGCTTCTATAAAGCTTAGAAGCCCAGCTAAATCACAATCACTGGAGTTCCTTATACGACATGGTGTGAACCTAGATGGTATCAAAATGCCTGATTTGTGATGTGTGTGTTATTGTTCACTTAAAAGTGCTTTTACTACCTTTTCTTATCAATGGAAAACTTTCAAGATATTTAAAGGCAGCGCCTTTAAACCTTCTGGCTGCAATAAAGCAAAAATGGCAGGTGGCTATATGAAAGTGGTAGAATATATTTAAAGAAAATCACTCATAGGGAAAAAGTGTAACATTGCTTAGAGTCCATTTATACACTTTCTATTGGGAAGAATGTGTTTTGGAGTGATGTGGGATTCTTTCCATTTGCTCAGTGAGAACATTAGCTGCTTTATAGAGCAATGTTGTTATTTTTAAGAAAGATGGGGAAATGAAACATTAGAAAACCTTCCTAGCAATCAGAAGAGCTGAGTTCAGCAATGATAAATAAAGAGGCCAGCAGGCTAAACTTAAAACCACAAATTCCTTAAATAGAAAAGATTAAAATTCTTTACCATTAGGCAACCTTTTTGAGCAACAGAGGAGATGGGACTTAATGCCTTTGAAGCAAGGCTCCTGACTAATTAGAGAAAAGGAGAGAAACATTGTGCTTGCTATTCTGAACAGGTTATTGAATGTGACCAATGCATACTTATTAAAGAGCTGCAAGATGATATTTTGGCCTTCGGAAAAAAAAAAAAAGGTGAATATTTTCAACTTAGGTCACTGAGACAAGTCTCTAAAATCAGTTTCCATCAAATTTACAAGAAAAAAGCAAAAAACAAACAAACAAAAAAAACCATTAAAAATTGGGCAGAGGACCTGAGCAGACACTTCTTGAAACAAGACATACATGTGGTCAACAAATATATGAAAAAAAAAAAAACACCCTCAACACCATTGATCATTAGAGAAATGCAAATCAAGACCACGATGAGATACCAGTCAGAATGGTTATTATTAAAAAGTCAAAAAACAACAGATGCTCATGAGGTTGTGGAGAAAAATAAACACTTTTACACTGTTGGTGGGAGTGTAAATTAGTTCAACGATTGTGGAAGACAGTGTGGCAATTCCTCAGAGACCTAGCGGCAGAATCACCATTTGACCCAGCAATCTCATTGCTGGGTATATACCCAAAGGAATATAAATCACTTGGTGAGGTGTGGTGGCTCACGCCTGTAATACCAGAATTTTGGGAGGCCAAGGTGGGTGTATCACTTGAGGCCAGGAGTTTGAGACCAGGCTGGCCAACACAGCAAAACCCTGTCTCTAATAAAACTACAAAAAATTACAAGTGGTGGTGCATACCTGTAATCCCTGCTACTCAGGAGGTGGAGGCATGGGGAATTGCTTGAACCCTGCAGGCAGAGGTTGTAGTGAGCCAAGATTGTGCCACTGCACTCTAGCCTGGGTGGCAGAGCGAGACTCTGTCTCAAAAAACAAAAACAAAAACAAAAACAAACCCACAAAAAAATAACATGAGTAAAAATCATTCTATTATAAAAATACATGCATGTATATGTTCATTGCAGCACTGTTTACAATAGCAAAGACATGGAATCAACCTAAATGCCCATCGATGGTAGACTGGATAAAGAAAATGTGGTACATATATACCATGGAATACTATGCAGCCATAAAAGGGAAAAAGATCATGTCCTTTGCAGGGACATGGATGGAGTTGGAAGCCATTATCCTCAGCAAACTAACGCAGGAACAAGAAACCGAACAACACATATTCTTACTTATAAGTGGGAGCTGAATAATGAGAACACATGGACACATTGTGGAGAACAACACACAGTGGGGCCTGTCATGGTGGGTAGGAGGAGAAAAAACATCAGGAATAACAACCAATGGATGCTGGGCTTAATACCTAGCTGATGATTTGATCTGCACAGCAAACCACCATGACGCATGTTTACCTGTGTAACAAATCTGCACATCCTGCACACGTACTCCTGCACTTAAAATAAAAGTTAAAGAAAAAACCCACAAATTTATACATCTCAGAATAAAAGAAATCTGTTTCACTGAGAAGTTAGGTTCGGAACCAAGCTAAACAAGTACTACAATTTATCTCCTTTTAACTCATACTTGCTATTTTGCTTCCTTGATGAAGAGTAGCCAAAGTGTCCTTACTTCCCATCACTCTGGTATTCACTGCCTCCACTAGCAGCTGTGAACCTTTAAATGTCCACATGTCATAAAGGGAAAGCTTTTACAGTTATACCCATCAAAGGTAAAAATTCTCAAAACTTATCACTTCCTACAACAAAAATTACTTATGTTTAAGATGGTAATTACCATGTAAATGTGATAGTTGAACTTATAAATAATTTTTTAAAAAGGAGTGATTTTCACCATGGAAGCTAAGCTGCATCTATGAGAGAACAGCAAATACTTGGGCTAGAAAATGGTTGATCCACTGTCACCATGTCACAAAGCCTTCGAACTTTTAGGAGGGATGGGAAGTCCTTGCATTTTCCCTATGAAGAACTGAGATCCTGTCTTGGAAGGATGGCTTGCTTCAGTGCTTGGTACCCATCAGCAGGCGAGTGGATGAGGAAAGTTTCTTATTTTTGTTTGTTTTTAATTTTTTAAATTATACTTTAAGTTCTGAGATACATGTGCAGAACGTGCAGGTTTGTTACATTTATATACACGTGCTATAGTGGTTTGCTGCACCCATCACCCCGTCACCTACATTAGGTATTTCTCCTAATGCTATCCCTCTTCTCGGCCCCCACCCACTGACAGGCCCTAGTGTGTGATGTTTCCCTCCCTGTGTCCATGTGTACTCATCATTCAACTCCCACTTATAAGTGAGAACAATCAGTGTTTGCTTTTCTGTTCCTGTGTTAGTTTGCTGAGAATGATGATTTCCAGCTTCATCCACGTCCCTGCAAAGGACATGAACTCATCCTTTTTTATGGCTGCATAGTATTCCATGGTGTATATATGCCACATTTTCTTTAGTTGTCTATCATTGATGGACATTTGTCTATCATTAATGGGCATTTGGGTTGGTTCCAAGTCTTTGCTATTGTGAATGGTGCTGCAATAAACATACATGTGTTTTTATACTAGAATAATTTATCATCCTTTGGTTATATACCCAGTAATGGGATTGCTAGGTCAAATGGTATTTCCCATTCTAGATCCTTTAGGAATTGCCACGCTGTCTCCCACAATGGTATAACTAATTTACACTCCCACCAACAGTGTAAAAGCATTTCTATTCCTCCAAATCCCCTCCAGCATCTATTGTTTTCTGACTTTTTAATGATCGCCATTCTAACTGGTGTGAGGTCGTATCTCATTGTGGTTTTGATTTGCATTTCTATAATGACCAATGATGATGAGCTTTTTTTCCCATATATTTGTTGCCCTCATAAATGTCTTCTTTCGAGAAATGTCTGTTCGTATCCTTCACCTACTTTTTGATGGGGTTTTTTTTTTTTTTCTTGAAAATTTGTTTAAGTTCCTTGTAGATTCCAGATATTAGCCCTTTGTCAGATGAATAGATTGTGAAAATTTTCTCCCATTCTGTAGGTTGCCTGTTCATTCTGATGATAGTTTCTTTTGTTGTGCAGAAGCTCTTTAGTTTAATTAGATCCCATATGTCAATTTTGGCTTTTGTTGCCATTGCTTTTGGTGTTTTTGTCATGAAGTCTTTGCCCATGCCTATATCCTAAATAATATTGCCTAGGTTTTCTTCTAGGGTTTTTATGGTTTTAGGTCTTACGTTTAAGTCTTTAATCCAGATTCAGTTAATTTTTGTATAAGGTGTGAGGAAGGGGACGAGTTTCAGTTTTTTGCATATGGCTAGCCAGTCTTCCCAACACCATTCATTAAATAGGGAATCCTTTCCCCATTGCTTGTTTTTGTCAAGTTGTCAAAGATCAGATGGTTGTAGGTGTGTAGTGTTATTTGTCAAGTTTGTCAAAGATCAGATGGTTGTAGATGTGTGGTGTTATTTCTGAGGCTGGTGTTCTGTTCCATTGGCCTACATACCGTTTTTTTGTTTGTTTGTTTTGTTTTTTTTATCAGTACCATGCTGTTTTGGTTACTGTAGTCTTATAGTATAGTTTGACGTCAGGTAGTGTGATGCCTCCAGTTTTGTTCTTTTTGCTTAGGATTATCTTGGCTATATGGGCTCTTTTTTGGTTCCACATGAAATTTAAAGTAGTTTTTTTCTAATTCTTTGAAGAAAGTCAATGGTAGCTTGATGTGGATAGCATTGAATCTATAAATTACCTTGGGCAGTATAGCCCTTTTTACGATATTGATTCTTCCTCTCCATGATCATGGGATGTTTATCCATTTGTTTCTGTCCTCTCTGAATTTCCTTGAGCAGTGGTTTGTAGTTCCTCCTTCAAGAAGTCCTTCATATCCCGTGTAAGTTTTATTCCTAGGTATTTTCTTCTCTTTGTAGCACTGGTGAATGGGAGTTCCCTCATGATTTGGCTCTCTGTTTGTCTATTATTGGTGTATAGGAATGCTTGTGATTTTTGCACATTGATTTTTGTAACCTGAGACTTTGCTGAAGTTGCTTATCAGCTTAAGGAGATTTTGGGCTAAGATGATGGGGTTTTCTAAATATACAATCATGTCATCTGCAAATAGGGACAATTTGACTTCCTCTATTCCTATTTGAATACTCTTTATTTCTTTTTCTTGCCTGATTACCCTGGCCAGAATTTCCAATACTATGTTGAATAGAAGTGGTGAGAGAGGGATTCCTTGTCTTGTGCCAGTTTTCAAAGGGAATGCTTCCAGTTTTTGCCCATTCGGTATGATATTGGCTGTGGGATTATCATAAATAGCTCTTATATTTTGAGATACATCCCATCAATATCCAGTTTATTGAGAGTTTTTAGCATGAATGGGTGTTGAATTTTATTGAAGGCCTTTTCTGCATCTATTGAGATAATCATGTGGCTTTTGTCATTTGTTCTGTTTCTGTGATGTATTACCTTTATTGATTTGCATATGTTGAACCAGCCTTGCATCCCAGGGATGAAGCCAACTTGATCGTGGTGGATAAGCTTTTTGATGTGTTGCTGGATTCAGTTTGCCAGTATTTTATTGAGGATTTTTGCATTGATGTTCATCAGGGATATTGGCCTGAAATTTTCTTTTCTTGTGTGTCTCTGCCAGGTTTTGGTGTCAGGATGATGCTGGCCTCATAAAATGAATTAGGGAGGAGTCCCTCTTTTTCTATTGTTTGGAAGATTTTCAGAAAGCTTGGTACCAGCTCCTGTTTGTACCTCTGGTGGAATTCGGCTGTGAATCTCTCTGGTCTTGGGCTTTTTTAGGTTGGTAGGCTACTAATTACTGCCTCAATTTCAGAACTTGTTATTGGTCTATTCAGGGATTCAACTTCTTCCTGGTTTAGTCTTGGGAGGGTGTATGTGTCCAGGAATTTTTCATTTTCTTCTAGATTTTCTAGTTTATTTGCATAGAGGTGTTTATAGTATTCTCTGATGGTAGTTTGTATTTCTGTGGGGTCAGTGGTGATATCCCCTTTATCATTTTTTATTGCGTCTATTTGATTCTTCTCTTTTTTCTTCTTTATTAGTCTGGCTCGCAGTCTATTTTGTTAACCTTTTCAAAACAACAGCCCCTGGATTCATTGATTTTTTCGAAGGATTTTTCATGTCTCTACCTCCTTCAGTTCTGCTCTGATCTATTTCTTGTCTTCTGCTAGCTTTTGAATTTGTTTGTTCTAGCTTCTCTAGTTCTTTTAATTGTGATGTTAGGGTGTCAATTTTAGATCTTTCCCACTTTCTCCTGTGGGCACTTAGTGCTGTAAATTTTCCCCTAAACACTGCTTTAGCTGTGTCCCAGAGACTCTGATATATTGTGTCTTTTTTCTCATTGGTTTCAAAGAACTTACTTATTTCTGCCTTAATTTTGTTATTTACCTAGCAGTCATTCAGGAGCTGGTTGTTCAGTTTCCATGTAGTTGTGTGGTTTTGAGTGTTTTTTTAATCCTGAGTTCTAATTTGATTGCATTGTGGTTTGAGAGACTGTTTTTTATGATTTCCATTCTTTTGCATTTGCTGAGGAGTGTTTTACTGCCTATTATGTGGTCAATTTTAGAATAAGTGCAATGCGATGGCCGAATAGGAAGAGCTCCAGTCTCCAGCTCCCAGCACGAGTGACACAGAAGACGGGTGATTTCTGCATTTTCAACTGAGGTACCGGGTTCATCTCACTGGGGAGTGACGGACAATTGGTGCTAGTCAGCTGCTGCAGCCCGACCAGCGAGAGCTGAAGCAGAGCGAGGCATCTCCTCACCTGGGAAGCGCAAGGGGGAAGGGAATCCCTTTTCCTAGCCAGGGGAACTGAGACACACAACACCTGGAAAATTGGGTAACTCCCACCCCAATACTGCGCTTTACCAAGGGTCTTAGCAAACGGCACACCAGGAGATTATATCCCACACCTGTCTGGCAGGGTCCCAAGCCCATGGAGCCTCCCTCATTGCTAGCACAGCAGTCTGTGATCTAAGGGCAAGGCAGCAGCAAGGCTGGGGGAGGGGTGCCTGCTATTGCTGAGGCTTAAGTAGGTAAACAAAGCCACTGGGAAGCTTGAACTGGGTGGAGCCCACAGCAGCTCAAGGAGACCTGCCTGTCTCTGTAGACTCCACCTCTGGGGAGAGGGCACAGCTAAACAAAAAAAAAGAACAGAAACCTCTGCAGACACAAACGACCCTGTCTGACAACTTTGAAGAGAGCAGTGGATCTCCCAACACGGAGGTTTAGATCTGAGAACGGACAGACTGTCAGCTCAAGTGGGTCCCTGACCCCTGAGTAGCCTAACTGGGAGACATCCCCCACTAGGGGCAGACCGACACCCCACACCTCACATGGCGGGGTACACCCCTGAGATGAAGCTTCCAAAGCAAGAATCAGACAGCTACACTCGCTGTTCAGCAATATTCTATCTTCTGCAGCCTCTGCTGCTGATACCCAGGCAAATAGGGTCTGGAGTGGACCCCAAGCAATCTCTAACAGACCTACAGCTGAGGGTCCTGACTGTTAGAAGGAAAACTAACAAAAGGAAGTACACCCACACCAAAACCCCATCAGCACATAACCATTATCAAAGACCAAAGGCAGATAAAACCACAAAGATGGGGAAAAAGCAGGGCAGAAAAGGTGGAAATTCAAAAAATAAGAGCATATCTCCCCCTCCAAAGGAATGCAGCTCATCGCCAGCAATGGATCAAAGCTGGATGGAGAATGACTTTGACGAATTGAGAGAAGAAGGCTTCAGTCCATCAAACTTCTCAGAGCTAAAGGAGGAATTACATACCCAGTGCAAAGAAACTAAAAATCTTGAAAAAAGAATGGAAGAATAGATAACTAGAATAATCAATGCAGAGCAGGCCATAAACGAACTGACAGAGATAAAAACCATGACACGAGAAATACGTGACAAATGCACAAGCTTCAGTAACCGACTTGATTAACTGGAAGAAATATCAGCAATTGAGGATCAAATGAATGAAATGAAGTGAGAAGAGAAGTCTAAAGAAAAAAGAGGAAAAAGAAATGCACAAAGCCTTCAAGAAGTATGGGATTATGTGAAAAGACCAAATCTACGTCTGATTGCGGTGCCTGAAAGTGAGGGGGAAAATGGAACCAAGTTGGAAAACACTCTTCAAGATATCATCCAGGAGAACTTCCCCAACCTAGTAAGGCAGGCCAACATTCAAATTGAGGAAATACAGAGAATGGCACAAAGATACTCCTTGAGAAGAGCAACTCCAAGACACATAATTGTCAGATTCACCAAAGTTGAAATGAAGGAAAAACTGTTAAGGGCAGCCAGAGAGAAAGGTCGGGTTACACACAAAGGGAAGCCCATCAGACTAACAGCAGATCTCTTGGCAGAAACTCTACAAGCCAGAAGAGAGTGGGGGCCAATATTCAACATTCTTAAAGAAAAGAATTTTCAACCCAGAATTTCATATCCAGCCAAACTAAGTTTCATAAGAGAAGGAGAAATAAAATCCTTTACAGATAAGCAAATGCTTAGAGATTTTGTCACCACCAGGCCTGCCTTACAAGAGACCCTGAAGGAAGCACTAAACATGGAAAGGAACAACCGGTACCAGCCATTGCAAAAACATGCCAAAATGTAAAGACCATCGATGCTAGGAAGAAACTGCATCAACTAACGAGCAAAATAACCAGTTAACATCATAATGACAGAATCAAGTTCACACATAACAATATTAACCTTAAATGTAAATGGACTAAATGGTCCAATTAAATGACACAGACTGGCAAACTGGATAAAGAGTCAAGACCCATCAGTTTGCTATATTCAGGAGACCCATTTAAAACACATTCAAAAGCCAGCAGAAGGCAAGAAATAACTAAGATCAGAGCAGAACTGAAGGAGATAGAGACACAAAAAACCCTCCAAAAAATCCATGAATCCAGGAGTTGGTTTTTTGAAAAGATCAACGAAATTGATAGACCGCTAGCAAGACTAATGAAGAAAAGAGAGAAGAATCAAATAGATGCAGTAAAAAATGATAAAGGGGATATCACCACTGATCCCACAGAAATACAAACTACCATCAGAGAATACTATAAACACTTCCATGCAAATAAACTAGAAAATCTAGAAGAAATGGATAATTTCCTGGACACTTACACTCTCCCAAGACTAAACCAGGAAGAAGTTGAATCCCTGAATAGACCAATAGTAGGCTCTGAAATTGAGGCAATAATTAGTAGCCTACCAACCAAAAAAAGTCCAGGACCAGATGGATTCACAGCTGAATTCTACCAGAGGTACAAGGAGGAGCTGGTACCATTCCTTCTGAAACTATTCCAATCAATAGAAAAAGAGGGAATCCTCCCTAATTCATTTTATGAGGCCAACATCATCCTGATACCAATGCCTGGCAGAGACACAACAAAAAAAGAGAATTTTAGACCAATATTCCTGATGAACATCAATGCAAAAATCCTCAATAAAACACTGGCAAACCGAATCCAGCAGCACATCAAAAAGCTTATCCACCATGATCAAGTGGGCTTCATCCCTGGGATGCAAGGCTGGTTCAACATATGCAAATCAATAAACGTAATCCAGCATATAAACAGAACCAAAGACAAAAACCACATGATTATCTCAATAGATGCAGAAAAGGCCTTTGACAAGATTCAACAGCCCTTCATGCTAAAAACGCTCAATAAATTCGGTATTGATGGAACGTATCTCAAAATAATAAGAGCTATTTAAGACAAACCCACAGCCAATGTCATACTGAATGGGCAAAAACTGGAAAAATTCCCTTTGAAAACTGGCACAAGACAGGGATGCCCTCTCTCACCACTCCTATTCAATATAGTGTTGGAAGTTCTGGCTAAGGCAATCAGGTAAGAGAAAGAAATCAAGGGTATTCAGTTAGGAAAAGAAGAAGTCAAATTGTCCCTGTTTGCAGATGACATGATTGTATATTTAGAAAACCCCATTGTCTCAGCCCAAAATCTCCTTAAGCTGATAAGCAACTTCAGCAAAGTCTCAGGATACAAAATTAATGTGCAAAAATCACAAGCATTCTTATACACCAGTAACAGACAAACAGAGAGCCAAATCAGGAATGAACTTCCATTCACAATTGCTTCAAAGAGAATCAAATACCTAGGAATCCAACTTACAAGGGATGTAAAGGACCTCTTCAAGGAGAACTACAAACCACTGCTCAGTGAAATAAAAGAGGACACAAACAAATGGAAGAACATACCATGCTCATGGATGGGAAGAATCAATATCGTGAAAATGGCCATACTGCCCAAGGTAATTTATAGATTCAATGCCATCCCCATCAAGCTACCAATGAGTTTCTTCACAGAATTGGAAAAAACTGATTTAAAGTTCATATGGAACCAAAAAAGAGCCCGCATCGCCAAGACAATCCTAAGTCAAAAGAACAAAGCTGGAGGCATCACGCTACCTGACTTCAAACTATACTACAAGGCTACAGTAACCAAAATAGCATGGTACTGGTACCAAAACAGAGATATAGACCAATGGAACAGAACAGAGTCCTCAGAAATAATACCACACATCTACAGCCATCTGATCTTTGACAAACCTGAGAAAAACAAGAAATGGGGAAAAGATTCCCTATTTAATAAATGGTGCTGGGAAAATTGGCTAGCCATAAGTAGAAAGCTGAAACTGGATCCTTTCCTTACTCCTCATATGAAAATTAATTCAAGATGGATTAGAGACTTAAATGTTAGACCTAATACCATAAAAACCCCAGAAGAAAACTTAGATAATACCATTCAGGACATAGGCATGGGCAAGGACTTCATGTCTAAAACACCAAAAGCAACGGCAACAAAAGCCAAAATTGACAAATGGGATCTAATTAAACTAAAGAGCTTCTGCACAGCAAAAGAAACTACCATTGGAGTGAACAGGCAACCTACAGAATGGGAGAAAATTTTTGCAATCTACTCATCTCACAAAGGACTAATATTCAGAACCTACAAAGAACTCAAACAAATTTACAAGAAAAAAACAAACAACCCCATCAAAAAGTGGGCAAGGGATATGAACAGACATTTCTCAAAAGAAGACATGCATACAGCCAACAGACACATGAAAAAATGCTCATCATCACTGGCCATCAGAGAAATGCAAATCAAAACCACAATGAGATACCATCTCACACAAGTTAGAATGGCATTCATTAAAAAGTCAGGAAACAACAGGTGCTGGAGAGGATGTGGAGAAATAGGAACACTTTTACACTGTTGGTGGGATTGTAAACTAGTTCAACCATTATGGAAAACAGTAGGGCAATTCCTCAAGGATCTAGAACTAGAAGTACCATATGACCCAGCCATCCCATTACTGGGGATATACCCAAAGGAGTATAAATCATGCTGATATAAAGACACATGCACACGTATGTTCATTGTGACACTATTCACAATAGCAAAGACTTGGAATCAACCCCAATGTCCATCAGTGACAGACTGGATTAAGAAAATGTGGCACATATACACCATGGAATACTATGCAGCCATAAAAAAGGATGAGTTCATGTCCTTTGTAGGGACATGGATGCAGCTGGAAACCATCATTCTCAGCAAATTATCGCAAGAACAGAAAACCAAACACTGCATGTTCTCACTCATAGGTGGGAACTGAACAATGAGATCACTTGGAATGGGGAAGGGGAACATCACACAGTGGGGCCTATTATCAGGAGGGGGGAGGGAGGAGGGATTGCATTGGGAGTTATACCTGATGTAAATGACGAGTTGATGGGTGCTGATGAATTGATGGGTGCAGCACACCAACATGGCACAAGTATACATATGTAACAAACCTGCACGTTATGCACATGTACCCTAGAACTTAAAGTATAATAATAATTTTAAAAAAAGAATAATAAAAAAAAAAGAATAAGTGCAATGCGGTGCTGAGAAGAATGTATATTCTGTTGATTTCAGGTGGAGAGTTCTGTAGATGTCTATTAGGTCCACTCAGTCCAGAGCTGAGTTCAAGTTCTGAATATCTTTGTTAATTTTCTGTCTCGTTGATCTGTCTAATATTGAGAGTGGGGTGTTATAGTCTCCCACTATTATTATGTGGGAATCTAAGTCTCTTTTTAGATCTCTAAGAACTTGCTTTATGAATCTGAGTTCTGCTGTATTGGGTGCATATACATTTGGGATAGTTAGCTCTTCTTGTTGCATGGATCCCTTTTTGCCATTATGTAATGGCCTTCTTTATTTTTTTTTGATCTTTGTTGATTTTAAAGTCTGTTTTATCAGAGACTAGGATTGTAACCCCTGATTTTTTTTTTCTTTCTATTTGTTTGTAAATATTCCTCCATTCCTTTATTTTGAGCCTATGTGTGTCTTTGCATGTGAGATGGGTCTCCTGAATACAGCCCACTGATAGATCTGGACTATTTATCCAATTTGCCAGTCTGTGTCTTTTAACTGGGGCATTTAGCCCATTTACATTTAAGGTTAATATTGTTATGTGTGAATTTGATCCTGTGATTATGATGCTAGCTGGTTATTTTGCCTGTTAGTTGATGCAGTTTCTTCACAGTGTGGACAATCTTTACAATTTGGTATATTTTTGCAGTGGCTGGTACCAGTTTTTCCTTTCCATATTTACTGCTTCTTTCAGGAGCTCTTGTAAGACAGGCCTGGTGGTGAGAAAATCTCTCAGCATTTGCTTGTCTGTAAAGAATTTTATTTCTCCTTTGCTTACGAAGCTTAGTTTGGCTGGATATGAAATTCTGGGCTGAAATTTTTTTTCTTTAAGTATGTTAAATATTGCCTCCTGCCCCCTACTCTCTTCTGGCTTGTAGGGTTTCTGCAGAAAGATCTGCTGTTAGTCTGGTGGGCTACCCTTTATGGGTAACCAGATCTTTCTCTCTGGCTGCCCTTAACTTCTTTTTTTCCTTCATTTCAACCTTGGTGAAGCTGATGATTATGTGTCTTGGGGTTGTTCTTCTCAAGAAGTATATTTGTGGTGTTCTCTTTATTTCCTGAATGTGAATGTTGGCCTGTCTTGCTAGGTTGGGGAAGTTCTCCTGGATAATATCTTGAAGAGTGCTTTCCAACTTGGTTCTATTCTCCCCGTCACTTTCAGGTACACCAAACAAATGTAGGTTTGGTCTTTTCATATAGTCCCCTATTTCTTGGAGGCTTTGTTCATTCATTTTCATTCTTTTATATATTTCAAAACTAAATGCAAAATAAGTATATCTTCAGACATCAAAAGGTAGAATTAATTTATCAGTAGCAGATCTACAATGTGATAAATGTCAAAGAATTTATATCAGGAAAAAGAAATATAATATGTAATGGAAATACACAAATGAAAAATAAAAATGATGACTGCATAAATAAATGTAAAAAACTTTACTTTTTTAAATTTAAATGTCTTAAAAAGATAATTCATTAAAAGAGCCCACTAAATATGCTTTTAAATAATCCTTGAAGAGAAATCAAGTGGGAACCAGAGAGTATTTTATATGAAATGAAAATGTAAACAGCATCAAAGTTTGTATTATTCCTCTAAAGCAGTATTAGAGGGACATTTACAGCTAGAAATGCCTACATTAAAGAAGTCTCAACTCAGTGGTCTCTCCTCTGCCTTAAGAAGCTAGAGAAAAGTAAAGCAAATGAAACCCAAAGTAAACAAAGAAAAAATAAAGATCAAAGTGAAAGGCAATAAAATAAAAAACAGAGAAGCTATAGTAAAAAAAACCAAAAGCCAGTTCTTTGAGAAGATATGTAAAATTGATAAAGCTGTAGCCAGATTAATCATAAGAAGAAGACACAAATTACTATTATCAGAGTTTAGAGAAGCGACATTGCTAATAACAGGATTATACAGAAATTAAAAGAATAATAAAAGAATATTTTAAGCAAGTTTATGCCATTTTTTTTTTTTTTTTTTTTTTTTTTGAGACAGGATCTTGCTCTGTCACCCAGGCTGCAGTGCAGTGGTGCAATCTCGGCTCACTGCAGCCTCCGCCTCCTGGGTTCGATTCTCCAGCCTTAGCTTTCCAAGTAGCTGGTACTACAGGCACATGCCACACCTGGCTAATTTTTGTATTTTCAGTAGAGACAGGGTTGCACTATGTTGGCCAGACTGGTCTTAACCTCCTGGCCTCAAGTGATTCACCCACCTTGGCCTCCCAAAATGCTAGGATTACAGGCGTGAGCCACCACATCCAGCCTTATGCTAATAAATTCACAACATAGATAAAATGAACAATTATTTGAATGAAACTGTCACAAATCTCACTCAAGAAAAAAATAAATAACCATACATCTATTAAAAGTTTAAAATTATATTTACAAATTTTGCCACAAAAAAATTCCAGACCCAGATGACTTCACAGGTGAATTGTACCCAAAACTTCAGGAAGAAATAATACTAATTTCACATAATTTCCAAAAAAAATTAAAGAAGAAATACGCTGACCTCATTCTATGAGGCCATCATTATCCTGACAAAGACATTTCAAAAACAAAAGGACAGAATAATATTCTTGATGAGTACAGGCGTGACTATTCTAAACAAAATTTTAGCAAACCAAATTCAACATCGTATAAGAATATAAATACCTCATGACTGAATGGGTTTTATTCTAGGAATGATTCAACATTTGACAACAATCTCTATAAATCAATGTAATTCATCAAAGATATAGACTAAGAAAAAAAAAAGAACATAGATGACCATCTGAATAGATGTGGGAAAAGCATTTGGTAAAATTGAACATTTCCTTCTGTTCAAAACTCTCAGCAAATTATGAAGATGAGCAACTTCCTTAACCTGTTAAAGGGCATTTTCAGCATACTTACATCTAACATCATACTTAATAGTAAAAAATTAAATGCATTTTTCCCTACGATCAACAAAAAGACCCGGATAGTCACTCTGACCACTTTTATTCAGTTTTGCAAGGAAAGTTCTGATCTACATTTCAAGTCATCACACAAAAATAAAAGGAATCCAGATTAGAAAGGAAGAGATAACAGCATCTTTATTCATAAACTATATGATTGTCTATTTAGAAATCTGAAGAAATCAACCAGAATGCTAATAGAACTATTAAGTTAGTTTAGCAAGATTGCATGACACAACACAAGATCAACTTACAAGAAAAAGCAGTGCTTCTATATACTTCTAATAACTAAAATAATAAAATGACATTTTAATTACTTCTTATAATAGCATTTAAAAAATGAAATAGGAGTAAATCTAAAAAGTATGTGTGAGACCTGAACACTGAAAACTATAAAATCCGACTGAAAAAATTAAAGAATACCTAAATAATTGGACATACATCCCATATTTATGGGTCAGGAGATGAAATACAGTTAAGATTCCAATTTGTTCCAGATTGATCTCTTGATTCCACATAATCCCAATCAAAATCTGACCAATTGTTTTTGTAGAAGTTGACAAGCTGATTTTAAAATTTAAATGGAAATGCAAAAGATCTAGAATAGCCAAAACAGTTTTGAAAAAGGAAATCAAAGTTGGAAGGCTGACATTATCTGATTTTCAAGCCTATCATAAAGCTACCATAATCAAGACAGTGTTATATTGATGCAGTAATAAACAGGGATCAATGGAAACAGCATAGAAAATTCATTAATAAACCACACATAAGAAGAGGTCATTTTTTTCACATGCACATGTATGTTTATTGCAGCACTATTCACAATAGCAAAGACTTGGAATCAACCCAAATGTCCATCAGTGACAGACTGCATTAAGAAAATGTGGCATATCTACACCATGGAATACTATGCAGCCATAAAAAAGGATGAGTTTGTGTCCTTTGTAGGGACATGAATGCAGCTAGAAACCATCATTCTCAGCAAACTATCACAAGAACAGAAAACCAAACACCGCATACTCTCACTCATAGGTGGGAATTGAACAATGAGATCACTTGGACAAAGGAAGGGGAACATCACACACCAGGGCCTGTCATGGGGTGGGGGGAGGGGGAGGGATAGCATTAGGAGATATACCTAATGTAAACGATGAGTTAATGGGTGCAGCACACCAACATGGCACATGTATACATATGTAACAAACCTGCACATTGTGCACATGTACCCTAGAAATTAAAGTATAATAATAAAAAAAAACATGCAAAAGCAATCAGAAAAAGGGTGCTAAAGGATTGGAATATTGATATACAAAATTATGAACTTGAATCCATACTGAATTCAATATACAAAATTAGGTATGAATGTAAAATCTAAAGCTTCTAGAAGAAGACAGATAGAAGAAGATCGGAGAAAAAATTTTGCCTTTGAATTAAGTTAATATTTCTTTTTCTTTTTCTTTCTTCTTTTTTTTTTTTTTTTTTTTTTTTTTTCTGAAAGGGAGTCTCGTTCTCTCTGTCACCCAAGCTAGAGTGCAGTGGCGCCATCTTGGGTCACTGCAACCTCTGCCTCCCGGGTTCAAGTGATTCTCCTGCCTCAGCCTCCCAAGTAGCTGGGACTACAGGTTCGTGCCACCAAGCCTGGCTGATTTTTGTATTTTTAGTAGAGGTGGGGTTTCACCGTGTTAGCCAAGATGGTCTCCATCTCCTGAATTTGTGTTCCACCCAGCTTAGCCTACCAAAGTACTGGGATTACAGGCGTGAGCCACCATGCCTGGCCTAAGCAAATATCTCTTAAACCTGACAATAGAAGCACAATTGATTAAAAGAGGATTAATTACACTATATCACAACCAAAAAGTCTTGTTTTTTGAAAGACACTATTAAGAGAATGAAAATATAAGCCAGAGCCTGGGAGAAAATATTCGAAAGACAGTTATCTGATGTAAAACTTGTATCTAGAATAGAGAGTGAATGCTTACAACTCATTGAGAATACAAATAACTCCAAAATTTAGGTGAAAGTTTGAATGGGTATTTAACCAAATAGGATATATAGATGACGAATAAGTATATGCAAAGATTCTCAACGTCATTACTTTTCAGGAAAATGTAAATTTAAATCATAATGAGCTATCACTAAACACATTAAAATGACTAACATTAAAAAGACTGAGGGTTGGTTAGGCTATGTTGCAACTGAAATTCTCTTACATTGCTGGTGGAAATATAAATGACACAATAATCACTTTGTAAATCAGTTTGATATTTTATTAGAAAGTTAAACATCACCCATATGATCCCATCATTTCACTCATAGATATTTGCCCGTGAGAAATGAAAACCTATGTCCAAATACTTGTACATGAATGTTCACACTAGCTTTATTTATAACAATGCCAAACTGGGAACAACCAAATTATCCATCAATAGCTGAAGGGATAAATGACTTGCGATGTATTCATAAAATGAAATTCTATTTAACACTAAAAGGCAATAAATTCATGCAACAACAAGAATGAATTTCAAAATAATTATGCTGAGTGAAAAAAGTCAAACAGAAAACAGTATCTACCATAGAATTTCATTTATAAAAAATTCTGCAAGATCAAAACTGATCTATCATGACAGAAAACTCATCAGTTTGCCTGCAGATGAGAAAGCTTAGGAAGGAGGGAATATTATGAGGAATGATAGATATACTCAGTTTCTTTACTGTGATGATGGTTTCTTACGTATACGCATCTGTTAAAATGTATAAAATTGAACACTAAATAGGTAAAGTTTACTATATGCCAATTTTATCTCATTATCATTGAGATCAGTTTGATCTATTGCTCTTTTTAATATTTTTTATACACCTGGAAAGTCAAAATTTTGTATGTTTATTTCCTGAGTTCTACCTTAAGGGACTTTGCTTTTCCAAACTTATCAGAATCCAAGGAGAGCTTATTACTGGACTCACTAGCAATTCTTACTTTTATCCATTTCTTAATTTTTATTTATTATTATTACTGTGCCAGGTATTGGGCTAAGCATTTTATTTGGACATTTGTATTTAATTTACCTTTCCCTTTCTTTTCTTTCCTACTTTGTAACTTTCTACTCCATATTTTCCCCAATTCCCTAAATAGTAGATAGGCAACAATATATTTAAAACTTAGGGTACTTTGCTCTCCTTGTTTTTCCCAGGCATAGGTGTCAGGTCACTTAAGGTTTGGACTGTTCAAATATTATTTTACTCAGAAACAAATGAGAAAATATTAATATGTGGAAAAGAAAGAAAAAGATAGAATTTCAAAATACAACTTTATTATATTGCCTAGAGAGTAGTTTAGCATATAAAGTTTTCTGGACACATAAATCTGTGTTTCTTTACTATTCTTATTGTTCATTTCTAGTAAGCCTTCTAAAGTGAAGGATTATTGCTAGCCTTAGTATTAGCTCTTCCCTTCAGTGAATTTTCCCACCATTTCCTGATGCTGCATGTTAATATATGCTCTTTTATTACTTTCCATGTGGCTTCCAATCACTTGACGTTCTCAACTTAAGAACTATTCCCTCCCTCCCTCCCTCCCTTCCTTCCTTCTTTCCTTCCTTCCTTCCTCCCTCCCTCCCTCCCTCCTTCCTTCCTTCCTTCCTTGCTTCCCTCCTCCCTCCCTCCTTTGCCCCCTCTCTCCCTCCCTCCTCTCTTCCTACCTACCTACATAAACATCTTCTATTTATATTCTGAATGTCAACTGTAATTATTTGCTTTTAGGTATTGCATAACATGTTGAACATAATCTGAGTCTATTGTATTTATGGATTCCTCTCACTCAGGTTATAATTCTCATTTCCCGTGGAGTTCTTTGAAGATATATTCAGGTGTCTCCCAATTTGAATGGAGCATAAGGATGGCTAAAAATAAAAAACAGAATGTAATTTTTATTTAGAGGAATGCTAGTACTCTTGTATATAATTATCATCACTCATCTCATTAGAAAAAAATATTAGGAGATGTTATGCTTTTACTGATTGGTTAAATCCACCAAACAAGGCAAAAAGCTTTATAAACTTTATTTCCTTAGTGTTTAATGTGATATATAATACCTTAGTGAATACTAAAAACTCTAGTGAATTCTCCACTTTACCTGCATCCTGCAAGTGTTGATGAAAGTCATCAATTTAATAAGAAGTTGTCCAGTGCAATTCAGTTCACATTCAGTTTGATATAATAATATAGGAAGTTTCATCTACAGAGCTCTTAGCATTTTAGAAGTAAGCATATAATTGGTGATTATTTTAAATCTCAAGTGATAAATTTGAGTAAGAGCAGTAGTAATGAGTTTATCTGAAAATGATCGCCAAGTGAGGAACATATGAATGCATCACACATCCCCATAGTAATTTTTTCCTATTCATCATCTGGATTTTTCCATCATGGTCTAAGCATCATTCCAGAGTTACACCATGCAATCTAGTAATTTTGATTTTGCAATTGTTGAATCTAGCAAGTAACAGTAATCTTCAAATGTCATTCATGGAAAGTTTCTTTTAATCTGCTTTTGTAGTTGAATGTTGTTATTCTAATATAAACACGTATTTTATTGGTTCTTTTGAATTTGGGATTTATGTCAAATGCAAGTGAAAAAAATATCAATATAAAGAAAAATCATGTAACAATGACCTCTAAGGACACTAAATATAAATCAAAGTGACTTGGGGGAATGAAAAAGTTGCCCTGAAAAAGCCAGCATCAATAATGATGATTATGAAAACATACATCATACAGAAAAGAGAACCCAGAAATAAAGCCACACCCTACAGCCACCTAATTATTAGCAAAGTCTGCAACAGAAAGCAATCAGGGAAAGGACTCCCTATTCAATAAATGGTGCTGGGATAGTTGGTTAGCCATGTGCAGAAGAATGAAACTGGACCCCTACCTTTCACTATATACAAAAATTAACTCAAGATGGATTAAAGATTTAAATGTAAGATCTCAAACTACAAGAATTCTAGAAGAAAACCTAGGAAACACCATTCTGGGCATGGGCCACAGGAAATAATTTATGACTAAGTCCTCAGAAGCAGTTGCAACAAAACCAAAAATTGACACATGAGACCTAATTAAGAGAAAGAGCTTCAGCACAGCAAAACAAACTATCAACACAGTTAACAGATATCCTACAGAATGGGAGAAAATATTTGCAAACTGCATTTGACAATGATCCAATATCCAGAATCTGTACGACATTTGACAATTGAACAAGCAAACTACAAATAACCCCATTTAAAAATGGGCAAAAGACATGAACAGACACTTCTCAAAAGAAGACATACAAGCAGCCAACAAATATACGAGAATATGCAGAAAACACAAAGCATGACTACTCATCAGAGAAATGTAAATCAAAACAATGAGATACCATTTCACAACAGTCAGAATTGCTACTATAAAAAAGTAAAAAACATAAAACAGAAGCAGATGTTGGCGAGGCTATGTAGAAAAGGAAATGCTTATACACTGTTACTGGGAATAAAAATTAGTTCAGCCACTGTGGAAAGCAGTTTAGAGGTTTCTCAACTTAAAACAGAACTATCATTTGACTCAGCAATCCCATTACTGTGTACATACACAAAGGAAAACAAATGGTTCCACCAAGAAAGATGCATACACTTGCATGTTCATCACAGCACTATTCACGATGACAGACACGAAATCAACATATATGCCCATCAACAGTGGATTAAAGAAAATATGGCACATATACATCATGGAATACCACACAGCCATAAAAAAAGAACAAAGTCATGTTATTTGCAGCAATATGGATGCAGCTAGAGACCATTATACTATGTGAATTAATACAGAAATGAAAAACAAACTACTCCATGTTTTTCACTTATAAGTGGGAGCCAAATATCAGGTAATCATGGACACAAAGATGGAAACAATAGACACTGGGGACTACTAGAGGGGAGAGGTGGGGAAAGGGACAAGGGTTGAAAATTAACTGTTTGATACTGTGCTCAGTACCTGAGTGATAGGATCATTGGTTCCCCAAATTACAGCATCACACAACATACACAGGTAACACACCTGCACATGTAGCCCCTGATTCTAAAATAAAAGTTAAAAAAACACCCAGAAATTGCAACAAGAAAAATAAGATATTCATTGTGACAAATATGATACAAAGTCACCAAGCCCAAGCATAGGTCTTGAGTAAGTAGTCCTTTATCCTCACCAAAATGTAGGTGGTTATTATGACCTTCAATACATTCACATTTAGATATGCTCTACATCAAGGTGGAATGCATCCCTGACAATCAAGATATTAAAATAAACTATGAGGTTAACTAATTTTCATGATAGCCTTATATTAAAGCTTCCTCAGCTATCTTTGCATACATTTAAAACTTAGGTAAGGCTGGGCATGGTGGCTCATGCCTGTAATCCCAGCACTTTGGGAGGCTGAGGGGGGCGGAGCACAAAGTCAGGAGATTGAGACCATCCTGGCTAACATGGTGAAACTCCATTTCTACTCCAAATACAAAAATTAGCCAGGTGTGACACCTGTAATCCCAGCTACTTGGGAGGCTGAGGCAGGAGAATCACGTGAACTCGGGAGGCAGAGGTTGCAGTGAGCCAAGATAGCACCACTGCACTCCAGCCTGGGCAACAGAGCAAGACTCCATCTTGAAAAACGAAACAAAACAAAAGACTGAGGTAATTTCATTACTCATTTGGTAAGCTTGTAGATCTTCCCTGGTCTTCCCCCGTTCCCGATTTTTGCCCGCATGTATCTGCACACTTAAAATTTTATGAATGAGTACTTTCATGTAATGCATATAGACCAGACAAGGCTCAATGTAAGCTTCTGTCACTGCAAAATCATCAGTAGTAGGGTAATAAGTAAAGATGGGATACATTGGTTATTTTTTACAATATTGGATTCTATTCAATGTACTTTTGTGGGTTTTCTTGTCTGATTGATTAATTGTGAAATTGTTTTAAATTCTACTGTGGCAGACTGTTTTGATTAACGGGGCCAGCTGCATTTTCAGTCCCCTTTGTCAAAAGAGGCAGGGATGTTCATATTTGTTTTCTTGGCCTACATGAAAAGAAGTAACCATGTTACATATTTTTAGTCAATGAGACAAAACAGATTGGTTTTTAAAAATATTTTCTATTAAAAAGGATAAATCTTGCTTCTGTACTATCTTCCTTCTCCCTCCCTTGTACTTGCACATGCTAATTTGACCTGCAGCAACCATATTGTCGCTATGAGGCTAGGCAAAAAGATTTGTAAGAAAGATTGATGTGCTAAGGATGACAGGTCAGAAAGACATGAAGATCCTGGGCCACTGACGGCATCAAGAAGCAGTTGCACCCCAAATTGCTCTTCCAAGCTTCTTACTATGTAAGATAACTAAATAGCTTTGTTACCTAATCTTTTCTTGGATGGTTTTTCTAATACTTGCAGGCAAAAATATCCCCAATTAAACACAATCATTTTCATTTTTTTAAGTAGAGAAACTTATCTACTTAGGAAATTTCAAGTTACAAAATTTTTTTCACTTGAACAAAGGTATGCTTTAAATAAAGTAAGGTAACTATTGATTAAGAGATGGAGTGAATGGTCATACATGGTTATCTTATGAATAAAATAGACAGGGTCATAGAGTGATTTATTAGTTAGGAATATGCTCATTTTGTTTGTACCTAGTTTTGAAGTATATTTGATAAGTGAAATATCAATGAGTTATTTAACTTACTAGTTGAAAAGCACATTATTAAAAGGAGAAACATTAAAATAATTAAAAATAAAATTGATGAGAAGACAAATGTTTTGCAAGGCTATGGAATACATAATTTAATAGCAGATATGACTCTGAAGGACAAATGGTAAATCATGAAAGAAATTAGAACAAAAAATATTAATTAATGAAAAAAATTATTTCAGATGTTGACCAAAGTTTTACCATCAATGATTGCTACCTGTTCAATACAATACAATTCAATTCAATTCAGAAATAAGTTTCGGCATTGGTTTGAGAATGTGGTGAAAATATGACTGCTGCAAATTTGTTACAAACCAGATTCACAATTCAAGGCCCAACTGAATGTTGACTATGTCAAAATATGGCAGACGTGGTAGCTGCAGAATAGTTTATTTCACTCTGTTGGAAATTATCAAGAATGAGAGATTATGAGTTCTGGCAGAAATTTCTACTTACTAGTCTCAATATTGCCCTTCTTTAGCAAAAAACTCCAGTTTTTAGCTTGGCAAATGGCAGTCCAGAATGAAGCCCACATGTCCCAACTTCCATGGCATTTGTGATCTTATGACTAAGTTCTAGCAAAGGAGGTTATCAAAGTGCCCTTTCAATGATAAAAGACATCCACTGCACACTATTTACCCATCTTTCATCCTACTGATAGAAATTATATGTGATGCTAAACATTAGTAAGCACTTTGCATCATTAGGATAAAATCACACCCTAGGAATGACCCTGTGAGCTTGCAAATTTAAGTACTACTAACAGAAATTCTGACTTGCTTTCTCTCTATCAACTTAAAATCAGGAGAGTGTTAAAGTCTGGTTACTTTTTTAACATACATACATACAGAAAGGAGTTCATTGTAGCCTTATCTTAAGACACTGATTTGTCTGGACCAGTCTCTGTTGTGGTGGATCTAGCCTCAGAGATTGGTTTGGATGAGTCTCAGTCGTGGTGGATCTAGCCTCAGAGATTTGTCTGGACCAGTCTCAGTCGTGGTAGATCTAGCCTCAGAGATTTGTCTGGACCAGTCTCAGTCGTGGTGGATCTAGCCTCAGATATTTGTCTGGACCAGTCTCAGTCGTGGTGGATCTAGCCTCAGAGATTGGTCTGGACCAGTCTCAGTCGTGGTGGATCTAGCCTCAGAGATTTGTCTGGTCCGATCTCAGTCGTGGTGGATCTAGCCTCAGAAATTACCTAAGTACTGCTATTGCAATGTTTGATAGAATCCTTGCTAATTGAAGACTGACTAATGTTGCACATTAACGTCTGTCCTCTAAAGAGTAAGTAGCTTACAAATATCTGCCAGGAGTGAAAGCAAGATAACAGGTGAGGTGAATATGATAATAGCTTTGTACATATTGAAGAACCTGTAAGAGTAGTAACAGTATCTAAATTGTACAGGCTACCCATAAGCATGTCTCCAACTGTTACAAACACACCTATTATGCCTGTTCAGTGACTCCTGGTTCTCTGCACAGAGAACTGGAGGGGGCTTATGGGGAGGAGGAAAAACAACCACCTCCATGTGGATATCTGTTGTAAAATTCTAATTAATAAACTTTATTTTTACCTTTGCTTAAATCAGAAAAAAAGCATTCCTCTTAGTTATTTTGGAACAATTAGAATTCTCTTGCTCAGCAACCCCTCCCAAATCACATGGTTACTTTGCTAGAAAGTTTAGTATACAAGACTTAGTATTGTATATAATTCTTCTATCCTTAAGAATTTTAATTCCTATATCTATGAACTGTGACTCACTTCTGTGGATAATAATTAGAAAATGAGAGATTGGAATAAAGATAAAATTAAAAAAATATTTAGAAGTGGAGCTTTGGGATAAAGGTAGCCATAGGAGATGATACACATACATTCCCATATAACTTAGGTAGGAGAAGTTGAGACGTTGGCCTACAGTAGCCCATCTAGGGCAACCACTTTTTGTTCTAGGGAAAGGAAAGAGAAAACTGAGGCATCTGAAAGAGCAAGATCTATCGCTTTGCCTCTGGGATAACAATAAGACTCAGAAAGTATGACCTTCAATTTCTAAAATCAGGTAGCCATTAAATATTTGATGAAGAAAAAGTGGGGAAAAAATCTGCTGTTATAAATATTATCTGCAACAAACCACACAAATTTCTGAATATATTGTTGAAACACAGACAGTGAGATCCTGAAACAAAGTTGGCCATCTAGGAAAGGTAAATTGAAACTGATTATACAATATTCATTAACATTAATTTAAGATACATAAGTTGGTATCTGGCAACTAGTAGGCTCTTTACTCAGTGTGCTTTCTTTACTGTGCTATATTAGTGAATTTTATGTTTTAAACACTTATAGATTTTCATAGAGATACTTGAGATCCTTAAGCTTCCCACTCCATTTCTCCCATAGGATACTAAGTTCCTCATTCACAAATTCTCATACTAAAGACTGTCACAAACCCAGTTCTTCGGGAGAAACAACTAATAATACCAACTTTGAAATGCTACATATTCTTAAATGAAATACATCCATGTTAAAAAATTAAGCACTGACATATATTCAATACAAACATCATTTTTGCATTATTTCTTGCCATGGGTTATCCAAAGTTTTTAAAAATTAGTTCTGAAAAAGGAAAAGTGGAGTACACTGTAGCCGACCTAGATATACTTCTCAGTGAAGATTTGGGAGTATGTTCTCTTTAATAATAAAAACTGTTCCACTTAAGTCTTCTAAGA